>NW_025946415.1:413478-474869 GCF_000764305.2 Hyalella azteca
TGCCAATGGGCACCATCATGACAATGAGCCCCATCATGCCAATGGGCCCCATCATGACAATGAACCCCATCATGCCAGTGGGCCCCATCGTGCCAGTGGGCCCCATCATGCCAATGGGCCCCATCATGCCAATGGGCCCCATCATGCCAATGGGCCCCATCGTGCCAGTGGGCCCTATCATGCCAATGGGCCCCATCATGCCAATGGGCCCCATCATGCCAATGGGCCCCATCATGCCAATGGGCCCCATCATGCCAATATGCACCATCATGACAATGAGCACCATCATGACAATGAGCCCCATCATGCCAATGGGCCCCATCATGCCAATGGACCCCATCATGCAAATGGACCCCATCATGCCAATGGGCCCCATTATATGAACCATTTAAACATTAAATCCATTATTCATGTGATTATTTCACAATAAAATTTTTATCAACATTTTAAGATGGTCAAATGTGAAGTCGTGTACACAAATGCGTTGTACAGTAATACAAACTGTGATGCGTGCAGCGTGAACTATTAGTAATTTAATTTTGTTATGCTATGCACATTGAAGCATTTATTTTCGATGGCCTCAGCAATAAATTAAATAATTGAGTTTTAAATAACGAAATTGTCGGTATTATTTTTACCGATAACATAGAATTAAAATAAAACATTCTCCTTGATTAATCAGGTATATTCATCTACTTCATTTCGAGTATTTGAATTTATTTTGACGTATCCTTAATAATAGAATAAGGAATAAACTCAACAAAATCTAAATTTTCAAAGAAACACAATTGCTGTATTTACATATTTTCGATTGGACGAAATTAAAGTGAATGCGCATGAATATAAAAACTACACGAAATAAAGTTTCAAAATCACCCTCAAGGCACTAAATTAAATTAGGTCATTAAAAACTGCCAAAAAATAAAAAATATTTTTCAGAGCCCAATAATTAAATTTGTCATTTCCTGAAAGGTTCAAAGCATAAAATTCTCAAATATCTCGCAAGTTTCAGGGTTCGCTGTCAGGAGCGCAGCTACCCACACCTCCCCTCACCACAGCCGAGGCGGCACTGGCGTCGCGGTTGACCACAACAAATACGTAATAAACAACGCGACGATGAACTCTGCGCTCACATGCCATCAGGGTCTACATGGTCTGCTAGAATCATCACAGTAGCAATGATTTCTGATGAATGATAAGGCAACAATTTATCATCAATCCTTCTATCATCCAGTATCTGATGAATGATAACGCCATGATTAATATGTATATTTTTGTAAAGAACTTTCGATAAATTCTAAACAGTTTTTACCACCATTACTTCTTCATGACGATAACCAATTAAAATTAGTTATTTATATACGAGAATGTAGTGCAAAATGTAGGTTAGTGTATTGAATAAAATAAATCGGGCTTAGCGTAATTCACACGAGTTACACTCAAATACCGCAAGGTACAAATTATAGCGAAAAGTATGAAGAAATAAGAATACTTTTCCAGCAGTATTTCACTTTAATTGCAAATTCCAGGACCTGAACGCACCAAAAATGTGAATTTTTCAACAATCCAGAACACGACATTGCGGTTTGTAAATGACGCGATACAGGCTTAGGTATTCTAATAACCTGAACCATACCATACAGAGCTAGAGGCCCAGCAGCCATCATGTTTTTGTTCCTTACCTTTATATTTTACTGGGAAAAATAGCCGGTGATTCGTCGGCCGGCTTTAAGACGGCTATAATTCTCAGCTGGGTAATTTACCGCGGCTGCAACAACGAAAACTGCAATTTGGCTATGCCCGCGGGGCCGCGCCAGCTGGGCCTGGGTGATTATCCGGGGGGTGAGGTGATTATCCGGGGGTGAGGTGATTATCCGGGGGTGAGGTGATTATCCGGGGGTGGGGTGATTATCCTGGTGTGAGGTGATTATCCTGGTGTGAGGTGATTATCNGTCAGTATACATGCTAGTCTCAGGTGCAGTGTGTCAGTATACATGCTGTCTCTTATACACATCTAGATGTGTATAAGAGACAGGGTCTACACTGGCCCGCCGTAGGGACGGTCTACACTGGCCCGCTGTAGGGACGGTCTACACTGGCCCGCCGTAGGGACGGTCTACACTGGCCCGCTGTAGGGACGGTCTACACTGGCCCGCCGTAGGGAGCATTTCGAGAAAAAACCTCATTGCTAGTAGAAATTTTCTATTATTTTAATATTTCGAGATTAATTAAAATGTTTAAGAAGTTTATAAATCGATAAAAAGTTGAAATAAATTTCAAAATAATTTACCACGAACATGAATGAACTCGAGGTAGTCTCAGGGGTGGATAATTTGTTTTAAGTTGAAAAAAAAATTCACCCAGTGAAAATGCTTCATAACATAAACTGTATCGTAAGTAATTTAATAAATCTTGCACGTTGTTTTAAATAATTGTTCAAAAAAGTATGCAGTAATTTGATAAGCATCATTGGCAGAAACATGACAAGAAACGAGATGTAGCATCTCTAGGGCGGATATTGAAAAAAAATAACATAAAAAATTATGCTACGAGGCCAACGGCATTGGGCCATTTCAGTGCAAGTCAAAATTGCCACGATAATCATCATAAAAAAAATACCGAACAAGTAAAGAAAATAATCGTACCGCTGCCGATCATCGCCGTCCAGGGCATGGGTGATTTCCAGGAACTGTCGCCGGCCGGAAGTGCTGTCAGTTCCAGGAAAGGCTGACAGCGTCACCCAGAAAAATTGGTGGCTCATATTGTCAGAATTATGATACTTTTAATTCGCGTACGCCTTTAATAGAGCCAAGTGGGTCCAGATAACCCACACGAGGGCAGAAAGTGCTCGGTTATTTGGACTGGTTATTTCACACAGAAGTGACGTGTGCGCTGGAACGTATATTATGAATAAATAATTACGTTGTTACATACATATGTGTTAAATAAGTACAATATTTTTTCGGTGATTGTGATATTTAGATAAATATGAGTACGGTATATATAACTTTTAATATATACATGCATATAGGTGAAAACTGGTTAGGCAAATGTAATATGTATATATAGTTGAAAACTGGATAGGTAAATATGGATAAATCTATCGAGAAAGTTTTTAAAAACGTTGACATGTTTTGTGTCATTCAAACACAACAAATTGCAACATAAGCTGGTATTAAAATACAAAGAATCATACCGAGTATTAGAAACTTGTTTGTTAATTGGCTGCGCTTCAATTGCAAAAGCGACTCAAGTTCGATGCAACAATCGCCCTTGTCATACATGTTATAAATATTTTATTGCTTATTTATTCATCTTTCACTGATGCTCACCAAATAAAGCAACGAAGAAAATGAATCAGGTACTCCTTAGATAAAAACTTGACGTACATTGTGTATAAAAACGTTTTTCGAACGGATACTTCGATATCAGGCAAAAATCTTGAATAATCACGTGTAATAAAACATATGATAGCTGTGAGAATAATACATTTTTATTAAAAAAGCTGTCCATATACATTTATTTAAAAACCTGCATCTCAGCGTTTATTCGAGGCTCATTCATGCACGCATGTATTCACAGTCATTCATGACTCAGGTCATTCACCATACAATATAGGAGAGTTAAAGTTCTCAGAAGCTGAACAATGAAGGTGAGCGTGTCGTGGCAAGCAGGACACGAGAACAATAAAGATATCATATTAAACAATAACACAGTCAACAATAAAGATATCATATTAAACAATAACACAGTCAACAATAAAGGTACCTATCATATTAAACAATAACAGTCAACAATAAAGATATCATATTAAACAATAACACAGTCTAAAATAAAGGCATCTCAATTATGTCCGTGCAATATTCGCGTAAGCTGAGAAAAGGTTCCGCAATATTGTACGTTGTATTATATATACCTAAGTACTGTACATTGTGTTATATTATAAATATTGTATTGCGATACAAAACAGAAGCCTATCAAGAAACTGTTGGTGTTTGGTACACAGCTTGACGAGGCTTCAATACGCTTCGTCAACGAGCTTCAAATTGGCAAAGCAGGCGAGAAAATCGGTAAATCAGGCGAGGAAATTGGTGAGTCAGGCGAGAAAATTGGTGAGTCAGGCGAAAAAATTGGCGAGAAAATTGGCGAGTCAGGCGAGAAAATTGGTGAGTCAGGCGAGAAAATTGGTGAGTTAGGCGAGGCAATTGGTGAGTCAGGCGAGACAATTGGTGAGTCAGGCGAGACAATTGGTGAGTCAGGCGAGACAATTGGTGAGTCAGGCGAGACAATTGGTGAGTCAGGCGAGACAATTGATGAGTCAGGCGAGAAAATTGGTGAATTATATATAGGCGAGGAAATTGGTGAATCAGGCGAGAAAGTTGGTGAGTCAGGGGAGAAAATTGGTGAATGAGGCAAGAAAATCGGTGAATCAGGCGAGTAATCAGGCGAGAAAATTGGCGAATCAGGTGAAAAAATTGGTGAGTCAGGCAAGGAAATTGGTGAATCAGGCGAGGAAATTGGTGAATCAAGCAAAAAATCTGATAAATCAGGGGAAAAAAATCGGTGAAATCAGGCGAGAAAATTTGGAAATTTAGGTGAGAAAATGGGTAAATTCAGGTGATGAAATTGGTAAATATATGAGAAAATTGTAAAATATTCGATAAAATAAATAAATTCAGGTGAGAAAAAGAAAAAAAACTGATATGCGTTCGTTCGTAGCCAAATACACGAAAATGAGCTTAAACAGTTTCGTCAGAAAATATAACTATACGAAAATAAGGCCTTGCAGGGCAATGAAATAAGGCAAAGCAGTTAACTTAGCGGCTTAACTCGATCTATAGTCATCTCATCTAAAATGCTTTAATGCCTCAAATTCTATTGAATAGAGAAATAGGAGCTGAAATATCGTGTAAAATATACATATATGAGGCCCAAAATAAAATTCGGTAGATAAATCTATCAAGAGAAAAAAATGTAGAATATTTTGAAACAGAAAATATTTACGCGTTGACGTTCAGATAAATTATTTAGAGAACTCGCTTAAAAAAATGTAAATCTATGGGTATATGGTCCTCAGGTGTAGAAATACCATAAACAATTTGTATCTCTCAATTATACATTAAAGTGACGCAGCTCGCTCGGAGTTTTCAGCGCATGCATATCTCATTTATGGAAAAAAGGCGCTATTGTGCTCGTCATGTCCTTCGGTCCATCCGTCCGTACGTCCGTCTGTCCGTCCGTCCGTAAGTCCATCCGTCCGTAAGTCCATTCGTCCGTAAGTCCATTCGTCCGTAAGTCCATTCGTCCGTAAGTCCATCCGTCCGTCTGTCTGTCTGTCCGTAAGTCCATCCCTCCGTCTGTCTGTCTGTCTGTCCGTCCGTCCGTCCGTCTGTGACTTCACGTTGCCTATACTATCCATGATACTATAGGCAACGAGAAAATGCGCTCTCTGTCAGTCACCGCAGTGAGTATTGAGTTATATTTTTTTCACCATGGGCCCGCGGGTAAAATCGCGATCGTTCTGAGCAAAATCAATGAGACATTTTCATGGCCTATTGCGACAAGTTTAATTAATATTCAAATATGCTTTGAAAATTCATCTGCTTGAGGCTCAATCTTGGTCAGGCTGCACAAATTTACAACGTTACAATCATATCCAGTCCTGCCTATGCAGTCCGACAAGGTTTCATATTGTATAAACAATAAACAATTTTATTGTTGTGTCAGATTGTTTTCTGCTTAATTAGGGTAGGTACAGCTTTCAAAATAAAATTTGGATTCAGTTTACGTACGCCTCACGCGGTTGCCAAGCCAGCCACGCTCGAGGCATGCTAATCAGTAAACACCATCTGATAATATATGGTATTTACATTCTTTTAAGCAGATTCACATTTTTGGTATGTATGTAAATCGCTTTCGTATCATATTTGCGGACCAGAGTTTTCCGTTTTTCTGTCTTGACTTCTTAGCTTACTGCTACTAATTTTGATGAGGAAATCTACTTGCAAGCTTTACTTTCGAATCAACTTAATTCAACTGCTGGAGCATGATTGCTAAACCCCAAGCAAGTTCAACGAATTAAATTTTCAACCATCGCCACCATCAGTTACGTCGTTATAGTAATATGTTGTATGATCTCTCGTAATAAAATGACTGCACATTCATTTTATTAAACCCTTTTATTAAATTCATTTTATTAAAGTCCTCAATTTCATTTAAAAATGCACAATTTTTTCGAAAATCGTAATAATTTTAGCTCACGAATTATTGCGAATAACATTGGATAACACATGATCAACATTCAATCTAAATATAAATAAATAAAAAACTGTGTACTCACGATGTTGTCACTGAAGAAGAACGAAGCTCCGCCCACGGCAGGCGACACCGTGGCTGGTGGCGAAGAGCTCAAGGGGATGGTAGAGTCTTCGGGTATGTCGAGTACTTCTCCCTCTCGGATGGTTTCCAGGTTAGTGGCGGCTAAACCTGGCGAAGTGCCAACTATCATCGAATTGGACAGTGGATCACCACTTAGGTCATCCATAGGCTCACAAGAACTAATGATTCCTTCGACCACATGGGATAAAACTTCGTTTCCAGATTTCTTTATGGCTTCCAAGTCAATACTGTCTAGCAAGGAAGAAGATGATTCGCGTTTCTCGCGCGATGGATAAGATTTCATTTTCATATCTTTCGATATGAGTTCAGATTCGGCTTGTTCACCGTCGTTATCCCCATTAACGGCACTGGGTGCAAATTCCCCACGCGTAGGTTTACCAGAGGATTCAAAAGATGCAACTCCATGTTTCCGCACTTTGCTCGTCAGATCTGGTCGCTCGGGCCCCTGTGAACTTGGTGTCATATCCTCATAGATGTTCTCAGGTTCACTCTTGTCATTAGACACAACGAGATCACCGTCACTGTTCAGTAAACCATCGTGACTATTCGTTGAATTTATTCCTTCAATACCGGTGTTCATCGGGCGGGATGTCATCTTTTCTTATGGTTGTATACGGTTAGATTTAGGCACATAGGTTGGATTAGATTTGCCACCATCTCCAGTTGATTTACAAGAATATATTGCATTCGCACGATGATTCTTCATCTATTATATTAAATTTATTTTATTGCGAGGATTTTCAAGACTTAAACTTCATCAATCCTAAATTGGTTGATAATAAATAACGTGAATTGGATCACATAAAATGTTGAGCTTCAGTTATAGGATTGTCTTTCACCGCTTCAATTATTTTCATGATTTTTATTATATAAACTACTACCTAAAATATGGCCGGTATAAAACTTCACCTTATTAGATTACAGCCTGGCCTTCATTTGATCATGTTTGGTCTAGCCTAACATAATTCTGCACATGGAAATGAATAATTTAGAAAAATATGAAAATGCGAATCACAAGTAACTGATCAAGTTGACAATAATTAATATGAAACGTCCGTAAAATTTCTTCAAATTGTGAACTATCTCACTTTGACGTCGAGGATATATAAGTGGTTTGGATATGCCGAAACACTGACTAGGATACTAGCGCTCTAATGAAGAAAGACTAGTGCGATAAAATAGGATTCGTACTATTTAACAGACATATACTTGAAGGTACGATGTACTATATTAATTAAAAAACATTAAGATAAGGTATCAGTACGATGACAGAGAGTTACATGAAAGATAAAGCTGAAGAAAAAGTAGAATAAAGAAAAAACCGAAGCAACCTACCAATTGGTCCCTATTTACCCATTCTCATTCCAGGCACTTACTGCCAATCATGAACGACAAATCGATTACTGGAATTACACTTTCCGCCAATTCCCATGAGCGTCGAGGGCGCCATGAGGCTGCCATTCCCATTCCCGATCGACTGGCGTATGGGGAATACCGTGCATCCCGGTACCGTTATACGAGCTTAGCTTCAGGTACTGGGAACCATCGTATCTAGGAACCATCGTATCTCAGAACTATCGTGTCTCAACATCTTATCTCAGAACCATCGTATCTCAGAGCCATCGCATCTCAGAAGCATCGTATCTCACCACCATCGTATCTCACTACCTACCATCGTATCTCACTATAACCTACCATCGTATCTTAGAACCATCGTACCTCAGAACCATCGTACCTCAGAACCATCGTATCTCAGAACCATCTTGCGTTAAAACCATCATCCGACACCATCATCGCAAACTATCAATGTACTGTAATGCACTTTTTAGCGCATTTTCTCATTTATGGAAAAAATGCACTATTGTGCTCGCCATGTCCGTCCGTCCGTGACTTCACGTTTTCGTCGACGATAAAATGCGCTCTCTGTCACTCACTGCAGTGAGTACTGAGTTATATTTTTTTAATATATCACCGGGGTTTTCACTGCCGCGTGTTGCTAGCGCACGACACCCACAGCCCGGCACGCGTGACCTATAGAGAGCAGCGTATTGACTTATCTTCTCATGGCAACTAGAGCTCCTAAAATAACATCACCTGTCGTCCCATCACTCTTTTTATCGTGAGAATAAACCACACTTTTATCTACATATTTGATGTTCTGAATAAAATAAGCACAAGTACGCGAAAAGACAAAGATGAGTTTTGAAAAAAATGTCCAAGCGAAGCACGGCAGCAAAACCGTCACTTCGAGTGCCGGACAGACCGAGTCTTTTCCGAAGATATTTTGGTGTCATCAAAAACACATTGGTAACTTTTGTTTATTGCATCATACAAACACTCAATTTGTATTACAAAACCATAATGCACAGTGATTGATTCTTCTTTACGGAGAAACCAGAAGATTAAACGTACGACGGAATTGATGGCACGGGAGCGAAACTCTACGGACAACGCTCTCCCCCGCATCCCGACGCGCACTGAGCAGCAATGCTGTGGAGGAGTATGGACAGCCAAGAGCTTCGTGATCTGGAATACAGCGGCCGAAATAAGCCAACTAAACAATAAGTATTTCAACAAATATTTGTCAAATGCCAATGCTTTTATGGAGTGTACTTCGTGATGTTATTAAGGTCAAAGTGTTATTATTTGTTGACAGGATTCAATTCACGTGCCGTTTTAACGTGAACACTTTTGAAATTTCACACTCGATTCAAAATTTTTGCATTCCTGTTGATGGACTTGAAAATATTGAAAGAAAAAGATGTAAAATATTTAAACAACGAAAAATTAATTTCTGTTCACTTTAATATGCATCGGTAAACATTGTAAGCATAGGAGAAATGAATAAAATTTTAGCATACATGCTACTCCCCAGCGTGTCAGTGTACATGCTAGTCTCAGGTGCAGTGTGTCAGTATACATGCTAGTCGCAGGTGCAGTGCGTCAGTATACATGCTAGTCGCAGGTGCAGTGCGTCAGTATACATGCTAGTCTCAGGTGCAGTGTCAGTATACATGCTAGTCTCAGGTGCAGTGTGTCAGTATACATGCTAGTCTCAGGTGCAGTGCGTCAGAATACATGCTAGTCTCAGGTGCAGTGTGTCAGTATACATGCTAGTCGCAGGTGCAGTGCGTCAGTATACATGCTAGTCTCAGGTGCAGCGTGTCAGTATACATGCTAGTCGCAGGTGCAGCGTGTCAGTATACATGCTAGTCTCAGGTGCAGTGCGTCAGAATACATGCTAGTCTCAGGTGCAGTGTGTCAGTATACATGCTAGTCGCAGGTGCAGAGTGTCAGTATACATGCTAGTCTTAGGTGCAGTGTCAGTATACATGCTAGTCGCAGGTGCAGAGTGTCAGTATACATGCTAGTCTTAGGTGCAGTGTCAGTATACATGCTAGTCTCAGGTGCAGCGTGTCAGTATACATGCTAGTCTCAGGTGCAGTGCATCAGTATACATGCTAGTCTCAGGTGCAGGGTCAGTATACATGCTAGTCTCAGGTGCAGTGTCAGTATACATGCTAGTCTCAGGTGCAGTGTCAGTTTACATGCTAGTCTCAGGTACAGTGTAGTGGTGTTTTCTCTCAATCAATAAATTCTTGCCGAAGCTACGTATCGACCGCAGCGTGCAACTCTGCCACCGTCTACCAAACGCATTAGCTGCAATTGCTTAATCTTGATCATTACTTTCGTCAATATTGTAACCTAACTCAAACCTAAATGCTGCATAACTACTTAAACCTAGAGATTAGGCTTAATTTTTTAATGTTAAAATTAATCCAACTAAAAAAAGTGAAGCTAATTGTTAACATTGACATTCAAAAATGTCAGAGTAACGCAAATTCATGATTTAGTATTAGGGGATAACGTAACGTAGAATCGCACACATTGACAACGTAAATTTTCTACTATGTGAGCGATTAAAATCTTCGAATGAATATCTCCGTCAATAAATCATGGTATACGTATTTTTTCCATTTCAGTGAGTTCGGAAATTTAATTGGTGCAGCTTTAGTAATTTAATAATAAGTTTTAAAGTTGATTGTCACGTCATATAAGCAGCACGTTGGTTGTTCGCCGGGAATCGCCGCTCATGTTACATGTGGATCGTGTATCAAATCACGAGTACGTTCGATCAACAATTCAACATGATAGTTCATCGTTCAATGGAAAACATACTACGAATATAATTTTTTCAAATCGTCTATTCCATATATTTTCTAGAAACCAGCGAGTGAATAATTTGAATAGAATCTTTTAAAAACTTCAAAAGAAATATGCCAAAAAATGTTCAATGCCGCAATGGCACTGTTTGAGGCCTCAATTTCTAGTCTTTTTCATTCGTTTACATTGACATTGAGTGTTAAATATTCAGTGCAAAGCTAACAATAGAGACACAATTAGGCAATAGATACGATTTCCTCTTACCATTTAAGCAATTTACAATACATTACTCTCAGGTCTCAGCCAATGGTACTATACGTTCCTAAACTAAAGGAGGGCAACGAGAGCTACGGACAGTTGAGTTAGGTTGGCACTGCACTTGTTTCGCAACCTCGCATGCCGAGACAACAGTTGCGTTGGGCAGCGCCGGTGGGCATTAATGGAAGCTGTACAAATTGTCACAAATTAAGAACGTTCAAGACTTAATTTTCAAAGCACGGAAGTTTATAATAACTTTTGTATTGTTTTTTTTTTCAATATAGATTACAGGAGTTATAATTTCCATACGAAGAAAGTCACTAGAAAAATTGTAATAGAGTTACAAATTAATTTCGAACAAACCACAGTCCACAGTATTGGAGTATTATTAGGGCATATCTA
This sequence comes from Hyalella azteca, assembly GCF_000764305.2. Taxonomy (NCBI): domain Eukaryota; kingdom Metazoa; phylum Arthropoda; class Malacostraca; order Amphipoda; family Hyalellidae; genus Hyalella; species Hyalella azteca. The sequence goes on from NW_025946415.1 coordinate 424,702, forward strand.
GCTCACTATTTACAGCGATAAACTTACGTAATGATGTTAAACGGTATTTGGAATATATCTGTCGGCAATTTCTTCAGTTCAACACTCAATTATGTCGAACGTTACACCCGGATGCAGCAATTAGTTCGTAAACAGTCGGGTACTACATACAACCGCAAGCAGCTAACAACACTAATCAACGTTGCGCCAGGTACACTGCCCTAACTAACGCACCCTTGCACTGCATCTATTGCAACACTGGACAGCTGAAAACCGTCAGTCGTTACTCCGTCTCGTGATTTGAAAAAACTTATGAGCTTCTTCTTCGTCTGGAGGTGTATTTTAGGCTTTAGGATAAGTTTTATATTGGCTTCGTATTTTTTAAATAATTTTCATCCCTTATTGTAACAGTAAGCTATTGATAAAAACCATTACTTTTCGTTTCATGAGCTCTATGACGTAAGTCGTTTGAACAACGTGTCTATTGACGTGCGAAAAAAATTAACTTTCTTTTAAATTTGTTGAATTACATAATATTATCTCGCTACTTTTCCGAAAATTGTATTGCCAGTTATCATGCGATCATGTGCTGTGCAATCTATCTTAAGGAGTTTCAGAAAACATTGAATCAAAGCTTCACTCAAACACTCTGCAACTTTCGTAATTCCCCTTGTCATGATTTTAATTTTGTATCCTCCCACAAGTTATACGTATTTACCGGCAGCTCATTTCCTCTCATGAGGCGAGGAAATGAGACAGAACCTTGCTAGTTCAAGCCAGCAACAAGCTGTGGATGTTCTTGTTCTGCAACGTTAAGAATCGGCGTCAGGCCTACGGCCTAACAAACGCTGAAACCTGAGGGTCTTCCGACGCGTGTCAGTGCTCGTCAGAAGTCCTATGGGATTCCGCGTTTCTCGGCGCATCATTCCCCACAGAACTTGCGGTGTCTGACCGTGGATCTCAGTTGTGGTGAGCTATTATATAGGCAGGACTTCCTACATTTCCCTTCCCTGTCTTTCTCATGTAGGAAACCTTATGTACGAGAATATTTGTTTTTGTTGCTGATCACACGTCCCTCATTGTCACTTCGTCTCTTTGAGATGTTAACGCTGTTTCCTTCTAGCAAACTTCAGCGGCCTGGAGACCTTCCGTCTCTTATGGGTAATGAACGAAATTCGCGACACCCACCACCTCATTGGTGCTTTTAAGCATTGAGTTGAACTTCGAGATAGCATAATAGCTGAAGCGCTGGTGAACATGTGGCCATTAAATAAACAGGCCGCTCATAGGAGGAAGCCAGAAAATTGATGGAGCAACTTCACACCATAACTTTCAAACCTAACCTGCATTATTCTTGTCGGAATAAATTGCTTCAAATTCCGGGATTTTAGAAACGCGCAAATCGATTCTAAAAATGTGCGAAATAATCAGAGCCATAGTATGAGTGTTATAGTTAATACAAATGAACTCTAGTTTACTTCAAGAGATACAAGGCAGCATTGAAAATAGAATGCTTGAGTATTCGCAAGCTAAGACCCGTTTAAAGAGATGAGATTTTTATAGTAAATGCCAAAGAATGAATGATTTTCTATGGTTTTGTGAATAAGCCATTTAAGGAGCCATTAAAAGACAGAGTTTATCGTGAATCTTTATTACTTTTCCAACTCCTGCCTCATTCTTCTCTTATTAAAGAATCCCAAAATCAATATTGGTTTTGACATCCTCTTCACTGTCACTGTCAACTACTGCCTGTTTTTCCTTGGAGTTCCTCTTTGATTTATTTTTGTTTGATTTACTAGACTTTGATGTCGCTTCAGTGTCGCTGGACTTAGAATTATCTAACTTGCCATTACTTGACACAGAAGTGCGATCCTTTCCATTATTTTTTGGTATTAATTTCGTAGGCGCGTCACCAAATTCACTGTCACTAGAGTCATACTTACTTTCATCATCATTTTCATCGTCCGAGGGTAACTCGTCTAAATCAGGTTTAATGTCCACGTTATCCATCATGGCTCGCATTTGTCGTAGCTTATCAGACATGACATCCATAGCAGAAATTTTTGCTTCGACCAACTCCCGTTGGATAATTTCATCCGATTTCAATTGTCCCACAAATCCTCGAGACATAACACCAGATTTCCGACGTTCCAGGTCCTCGTTCACTAATTTCTCGAGTAGCTGAGCACATTGGCGCGCGCGTTGAAACGCGTTAGAGATGCAAAAGCGAATGTGTTTTTTCTCGAGCATAACGAGACCAGGGAAATTCATGGAAGTAATTTCTCCATGCGGGTTGAGGCCTACAACGAGTCTGCCGAGGACAACCTGCAAACATAAATTGTGTGTGAATAAAAAAATTAGATCAGTACTCACTGCAGTGAGTGACAGAGAGCGCATTTTCTCGTCCGTCCGTACGTGAAGTCCCGGACGGACGGACGGACATGGCGAGCACAATAGCGCCTTTTTTCCATAAATGAGAAAATGCGCTGAAAAGACGATTATATTTCTAGTAAAATAATCAAGTGAAAATGGCTCTAGAAAAAATGTGGAAATAAATTTCATAGGCCAAAAGCCACGATATTGATTTGTGGTTCTGCAATCCTATAAATAACTACATGCATAACATCCCAAAATATCTTTATTAAGAAACGGCTAGAACTTAAACTGTGGCTTAAGGGATCAGAAATACTTTGTAAGGAATAATAACTGCCACAGTATAAATTTAATAAAATAGAAATAGCTTAAAGTTTGAAGTGATCATCATTATATCGACTACCATATTAGAACACTATATTATACACACAAGAAAGCAGTATCGTACATATATACCACCACACCAGAAACACGATAAGACCAAGCATTGTAACTTGTAATCATACCTTCCGAAATGCACGATTTAACTTTATAGCCTCAATGATATTTAATCAGATATATTAAGACACGTTGCTGGCCAAGCATCGACAAATTAGGCGTTATAAGCGAAGCCGTAACAATAACAACATCAACGACATCAACATCGACAACACCAACATCAATAACATCAACATCAATAACATCAACAGCAACAAGGTGAAAATCAATGGAGATGAAACAAGGACAAGGAAAACAGGAAGAACAAGAATATCACTAATTACAAGAAAGTATACAAAAACAAATAAGCAATATGAAGAACAGCAAATGTAAGAAGGCCAACAACATCAAAAAATAAGAGAAAGGAGATCAAAAATGGAAATGTATAAATAAAAAAGCCTTATAAAAAAGCAGGAAGAGCGAGAAAATTTACGACAGGAAAAACATGAAGATAACTAGAAAAAACATATCAACCAAAAAATAACAAGAAAAAAAAAGAACAAAATCAAGAAGATTAACAACCACAACAACCAAATGCAGGGCTGAGGTGAACATTATTATAAACAAGAACACAAAGCAGACCCTCTCCTCGAGGTCTGTAGGGTCTGAGAAGACCACGAGCTCTGGAGGTAAGCATTATTATAAACAAGACCACAAAGCAGACCCTCTCCTCGAGGTCTGTAGGGTCAGAGAAGACCACGAGCTCTGGACGTAAGCATTATTATAAACAAGACCACAAAGCAGACCCTCTCCTCGAGGTCTGTAGGGTCTGAGAAGACCACAAGCTCTGGAAGTAAGCATTATTATAAGCAAGACCACAAAGCAGACCCTCTCCTCGAGGTCTGTAGGGTCTGAGAAGACCACGAGCTCCTCGTCAGGCTGCGCACAGAAGGCGTACGTCAGGCACACGGGCATCTTCTTCAGGAACGTCGGCACGGGCGCCCGCTCTGTGAAGTTGTGTATCGTCACGCGCCCGTCCTCCTGCAATAATAATTAATATTGTTAACAATTATTTATTTTTATTCATTTATCATTATATTATTTATTATTAAATTATTTACTAATTACAGTATATATTATTAAAATTATTAAAATTCAGTATTAAGGCAACATTACAATCAATAATTTAGTGTTTTTTATCTCTTGTAAATGTCTTCTCCTGAGATCACATAATTTTTATCGTTGCTTCCTTCTGCGGTAAATTTAATAGCGGCAGTCAAAACGACCGTTATTATTTGTCCCTTAACTTATATGAAGGTTAATAGGACTGCGATATTGTATATATGCTATATTGTATATATACAATACAATTGTATTGCATATATTCGATATTGTATACATACTAGCCATACATGCTACTCGCCATGTGTCATGGTAACAAGGGTATCATGACTTAGACACTGGCAGCAAGTATCATGACCTGGGCAGTAACATCACTTATCATCACAAGTAACATCACCTGGACAGTAACATCACTTATCATCACAAGTATCATCACAAGTAACATCACCTGGACAGTAACATCCCTTATCATCACAAGTATCATCACAAGTATCATCACAAGTATCATCACAAGTATCATCACAAGTAACATCACCTGGACAGTAACATCCCTTATCATCACAAGTATCATCACAAGTAACATCACAAGTAACATCACCTGGACAGTAACATCACCTGGACAGTAACATCACAAGTAACATCACCTGGACAGTAACATCACCTGAGCAGTAACATCACAAGTAACATCACCTGAGCAGTAACATCACAAGTAACATCACCTGGACAGTAACATCAGGTCTATGGAAATGCTTGAGCGCCGCCACGGCCGCCATGTTACACGCGTCGCCGAGGTTGCCACGTGCATTCAACACCTGATAAAAATAAAGCGTTTAAATACATAAACTTAATCAGCTGACAAAAATAAAGCATTTAAATACATCAACAAAAATAAAGCGTTTAAAATACATCAACTTAACACGTTGACTCCGAAGTGGTACCTACATATGCGTACCACGAAATGTATTTCTCCAGGACGTACCTAGTGGTACAGAATTCAGGTTGCCTAAAATCGGCCAAATAATCCGAGAACAAAAAAGGCCAAAAAAGACAATAACTCAATATATACTAGTTTATTTGTAGGTTTCGCTATAAAAATTCCATTTATTTTCTTTTTGCGGTATTTAAAATTTAATTAGGAAGCACCCCTATCATAAATTTTAGCCGGCCAACAAAAATTGAGAAAAACTAAATCACGGAATTTGTCCGGAAAAAATGACCGTCTGGCCCTTTTTGAAAACGGTATAAAAAATGAAATAATAGTACAAGATGAAGCAGTCGGAGTCAAAGTGTTAATCAGTTGACAAAAATGAAGCATTTGAATACATCAACTTGATTAACTGACAAAAATAAAGTGTTTAAAATACATTCAATCAATCAGCATATTTAAAACTATAATAAGATAGGACTATCAAATTATTAGTCCTTCATTACTGCTCTGAACAATAGAACTACTATAAAGTAGTGTTAAAGTAGCAGCAATAGTTCATGCGGTAGTTGATCATATTAATTCAACACACCAGTGATGGCACTGATTCAACAAACTACAAAATATATAGTTTGATGAAAAGGAAAAGTTACATTTGAAATTTTAAAGAAAAAAAAATACATAAATAGTGAAAAATTAACAAGTTTTCATGCTAAAAATAACTGATAGATTAAATTCAGTGGAAAAATTTCTTTAAATTAGGCCAGGAATTTAGTAGAACAGATGAGCAAATTCCTCATTATTAAGTCACTAAAAATAAAATAAATGGCAATTCTTTGCAATTTCAAATCTGTTCTCAACATCAAAAGCAGTAAAATAATATGTTAAAATTACAGCCGATTAACCAATATCCATTTAATCGAATCCCAGCACTACCTACCGTTAGGTATATATTATCTATACTCTCATAAATTATCAAATGTTATTAACTGCTACATGACTCATAAGTACTTAATAATTAATATTTGCCAGCAAATTTTTACCATCTCAGCAACATCAACACACAGCAACATTCAGCACACCACACAACATATCACCACAACATCAACACACAGCAACATTCAGCACACCACACAACATATCACCATAACATCAACATACAGCAACATTCAACACACCACACAACACATACAAAATCTCACCGTAACATCAACCCGCAGCTGCCAGACGCTCTCCTCTGCCATGATGCAGAGAGCCTCAACATCCAAACATCTGCTCTCTTTGATGTTGCTGTCCAGGAGCTGCTGAAGTTCATCCTGAAACATTCAAAATGTATTAAGCAACATCCAAAAAATATAGTACTCACTGCAGTGAGTGACAGAGAGCGCATTTTCTCGTCGACGAAAACGTGAAGTCACGGACGGACGGACAGACAGATGGACAAGGTGAGCACAATAGTGCATTTTTTCATAAATGAGAAAATGCGCTAAAAATATCAAAAAGTTTGGATTTCTCTAGCATTAAACATGGTATGTACATGATATATTTATATATTTTCAAGATATTATTATTTTTGACATTTTTGTTCCTTCCCTAACATAATACAGCTATTAATTTCAAAATACTTCAAGATAAATAAATGTAACACATTAGGAAAGGACAGGAAAATGATATATTCATGTGAAACTCCAAATATTGACACTGCAGTGATACAAAGAAACAACCATCAACTCATCTCTACAAATGTATCTTAATTAAATATGCAATCATTAATAGAAAAATGCATCCTGACAGCACATTAATGGGCCCTAAGCAATCATCATCATAATGTTAATTATGATTCATAAACATCATACAAAATATTAAGAAATAAATATTGCACACAAATACCTATAAACAATTTCAACACCATTAATAATAATGCAGACTGTGGTATTGATAAGCACAGTACATAAGTTAATCAATTTATAATATGATAAAACTCAATGTGTGAATAAATTATAGATATTCATTTTAAATAGACCCATGATAAAAATTTATAATATTATAAAACTCAATGTGTCAAAAAATTATAGATATTCATTTTAAATAGACCCATGATGAAAATTTACAATATTATAAAACTCAATGTGACAAAAAATGATAGATATTCATTTTAAATAGACCCATGATGAAAATTTATAATATTATAAAACTCAATGTGTCAAAAAAATTATAGATATTCATTTAAAATAGACCCATGATGAAATGATGGTAGACCTGAGCATCATTGGTGCGTCCAGCCTCATACTCGGGCCCAGCCATGGGGGTGATGTGAACGCTGGTGAGGATCTTGCCTTCATTGGGGCGAGAGGGGCGCGGCTCCACCACCTCACATGACACCTGATAAATTTGTCTCATGAAGTGGCATATTTTATGTTTTCTGGTCACTATTATGCTTGTAAACATGTAGGAATATCACGAGGGAATTTAGGATACATGTATTTGAGTATGTATGATAAATGTTTATTAAAAGAATATTGCTTGTAGGTTAGCATATGTGATACATCCATGTTAGCATAAATGTATGTATATACATACTCTCCTACTTAATATTTATACCTATATCCAAGCACAAAATGGAGATTTAAGTGAAAATTAAATTAATATGACAGGATACATAACAATAAACTAACATTAAAAACAATACTAACAATAGGCTGGACTTTTTAATTTTTAAAAGACCTTACCTTTGCCAACACCCGCGTTTCTCCCAGAGATACAGTACATGTGCCAAAATCTTTCCCAAATTGTATGGAAACTTCTCTATTCTCTAGCAGTCCTCTGCCATCCAGCCTTACTCCAGCCACCAAAGAGGCTATCACAGCCTCCCGCTCGGTGTTGCTTAATGGTGCTAGGCGCAGCGACATGACTACACAACAATAAATAAATTAATGATTATTTAGACTCTAAAGTAATCTGATAAAGAAAGAATAAATTTACATCAAGTAATTATTTTATAGGCAATAGAAGTTGATTAGAATTTTGAAAATTTCATTATAATGTTGCTATCATGACTTCATGAGGGCACAGTCAAATGGGGGTAATAAGAGACAGGTGGGGTAAATCAGGGACAGTCATCCCATCCCACTGCCCACATTTTGTAATTTGTAAAAATGTTGCAGCAGCAAAACTAAACAAAATATTGCAAAACTAAAAATAGCACCTAGCATAAGGTTCAACATTTTTGCCATCAATGTATCATAAAGCAAATTAAGAAATCATATATTTACTGCCTCTAAGAAAATCCCTGAAAAAAAGTATGAAAAGCGAGATTTTTAAAAAATACCGCAGTACCGCTGAGGCGCTGCTTAAATCCGTAAAACTGTGGCAAAATAAATATTAGCCATATTAAAAAATTTCACTTGCAAAGAAGTTGCAAACAGGTGTTGGCTTAAAAATGAGATTTATGTTATGGAATATTGAACGAATATTGAACACTACTTAATTACGTTTTAATTAACAGCTATTAGGCTTTTAATTTGGTTAATTTCAATTTTTGTACAAAGCTTTGAACGATCTGTGTGTGTCCAATTCAAGTTGTGTCGGAATTAGTTTTCATGTGTCGAAATCCAACATCTCAACTTAATCATCTATTAATTTATTTACGACTTGAAATCAGCAAATACAAGTATACTTAAAGGATTCCTAATATATTCACAGACGTATTTAAAAGTCTCAAACCATAATATTCTTCCTATAAAAACAGTTATTCACTATTTGGTAGAGCCATGTCAACTGTCAAATTTGACACATTTTTCGATGATCTCACCACGTGGCATGCATTTTCTCTCTTTGGATCTCAATATTTTCCCACTAGATGGCTAAGACCTAGCGACACGCAAATGTATGACGTCACCATTTCAACCATCAATGAACGCATGGAACTAAAACAAAGCTAAATATAAAGGATAAACTAGAGAAGTGACGGAATTAACTACGATGTCGGAATATACCGCGTTTACCCTATGTTTATTTATTTTGGCAACTTGATTAAATTTAATTAAATTAAATTTTTATGTTTCTAATTTTTCATTTGCATAAACTGAATTTTAATTATAAAGAAAAATTTTGTGTACTGATTGCATTTATTGAATTCTTCAAGTGCGCTTTAAACTTCAATAGGCAAAATTCGCAAAAATTCATAGAAATAAATATATTGTATAATGCTTCTTACTTTCTTGAAATGGTTTCTGAAATTTTAATTTCTGGATATTTCAATGCTTGCCCGCTAAAGGGTTAAAAAAAAATTAATGCATCATCTGATCATCAGTCATCACAAGATTCACAACATTCTGCATAGAATGTTGTTAGCCCTATTGTTGTAGATAGAATTGTACACCAAGCAACATAGAATGAAAAGTACTAATTGAACTAAACTTTGATTTATTTCTCCCAAAAATATGATAGTTGTCACTGAAATATTCCTTTCTGTTTCATGTGTTCTTTGCAATTTTTTTTCGTTGCAGCCATTTGTGTTTATAATTATAATGGATCAAAATCATCAAACTTGACTAATTATTATATTAAGAAAAGGCAAATGCCAATCCTACGAAAATAAATTCACTGTTTTTTTTTTAAAGAGCTCAAATGACACGTGCCAGGCTGCCAGCACGGTTTAACCGTCGCCGTGAAGTGTAAACGCTACTGACTTTCCAGTCCAATCTTTCTTTTTTTTTAGGTTTGCATATTTTCAGATAGCTAGTGGTTTATTAGGCACAAATTAAACCCTGTTTAGGCAAGGGGCTGCATGGACCAGTTACCACTTCCAGTGCTCCTATAAAAAGAAATCAAATAATGAAGAATCTACGATTTCGGCAACTGGAACTCAGAAGACTTCTGACCAACAAAGCTTCTGCAGCGAAAAATAACGCCGAACCATGCGTACGGGAGTCCGGAAATTGTAGCGGACCAAATTAAACTCATTTACTTAGTGTAGAATAACAGCACTAATGTTGATTAGGTAGGTGTTGTCCGTCGCCGCTTCTTGCAATGTTCGTAATTTTCTAAGAGGAGGTTTAAAACTAATAATTTGATCGGATATATGCAAACTAACTTTGATTCTATCAAGTTTCTTGTTGCAATTCATGTATATGTCCCGATTAACTTTGTTCGTAACTCAATTACGAGTATTACTTGTGCGAAAAAAGAAAATAATTAGTAAATAAAATTTGCGATTAGTGAGTGTAATCGCAAGAAAGAATTCTCAGCATTCACACTTGGTAGTTAGCAAGTGTGAATGCTGAGGCGTGCTTTACAGGCGTTTGAAGGTGCGTCTAATTGGCATATTATAATAATATTAATAATAACGGTTTCCTTTTATTACGTCTTTTATGAGACCTTATGCTCATCGCCGATTCTTAACATCGCAGAACATCCACAGCATTTTGCGGTCTCGCACTTGCAACTCACTGCTTCAATTCTGCTGTGCTTAACCGCCCGGCCTCCTCGCCGATTCTGACCAGAAACTGGCGCACAGAGCAGGGATCGAACCCTCGCCTCCCTGCGCCAATCTTGGTACTCTGATCTTTAACTACTGGGCCACCCTGCTTAATTATGAAAGTATATTATAAGCCACCCTGCTAAATAATAAAATACATAAAATAACTTTTTTAAAAAACTACGTTTTTTTCTTGTGGACTAGAAAGTAGAATATAAATTATGGCTCGCCCCAAAAAACGTGTGTCGGGCAGATTTATGATTGAAGCGAAAAGCACACAACACACGAATTTTGGAAATTTGATGGTGAACGTACAGCCCGACACACGTTTTTTGGGGCGGGCCATAATTTATATTCTACTTTCTAGTCCACAAGAAAAAAACGTAGTTTTTTAAAAAAGTTATTTTATGTATTTTATTTTCTACTTTTTAGTCCGTTGTTACAAATGAAAAACGTTGTTGCGAGCCAATTTACTTAACTTGACGTACGTATCGATGATACGCAACGTCAGCGACTGCTCGTCTATAACGTGAGCGGCCGCACGTCTTACTATATATAAACTATATATAGTATATACGCCTGGAAACGTGCAACAAATTATTGATAACTGTATTGTTATCGGGAGCTGAGCTTCCCTAAAAGTTTCAGAGCGCTAGCTAATGGGAAAGTTGGTGAAATATCGATTGCAAGATTTGATCATCACAGACACGAAAGCGAGCTAAGAAAAACGTAGTAATAATAATAGCGGATTCAGCGTTTATTAGGCCGTAGGCCTGTCTACGATTCTTAACATCGCAGAATATTCACAGCCTGTTGCAGTCTCGAACGCGCAACTCACTGCGTATTTTTTTTCATTGTTTAACCGCCCGGCCTCATTGCCAATTCTGACCAGAAACTGGCGCACAGAGCTGGAATCGAACCCTCGCCTCCCTGCGCCACTGTAACCACTGTTCACAAGTCTACCAGGCGTGTTGCACAAACGGTTTTCAACACGCGTTCAACCAGACATGTCGCATAGGCATTTTAATACGCACCTTATCAGGCGTGTTGTCAATGCGTTTCAACACGCGTCCTGTCAGGCGTATTCTAAATGTATTTTTTTTTCAACACGCTCTATACCGAACACGTTGCAAAGGCCCTTTAATTAACACACGTTCTACCAGGCGTTTTGTAAAGGCGGTTTGAGACACGCTTTCTATAATTCGTGTCGTAGTGACAGTTTATAACACGTGTTGAATCTTGAATTGCTATGCAGGATATACCCGACATCAGCTCACAATTCCGTTGTTCACATGAAGTGAAAACTCTTCTGCTTTGATCAGACTCCAAAATATCTTGATATAATAATTAGTCAGTTGTCAAGTATAAAAAACCGATTTACACCAATTATTTTCTTTATTTCACTCAAATTTTAAAGCTTCCCGAAAGTTAACCATCGAATTGATTATTGTCGTTTGCAACGTTAAGATTTTGCCATCGTGAAAATCGATTTAGACTCGAAATAGGAGCTACGGACGGTAAACTAGCTACGAAAACGTGCTGCACTCGAAAACTTAGAACTCACAAAAATATTAGGCTACCAAAATACTAAACATAAATTAGACACCACAAACTAAAAAACTAAAACGAAATCAAATCTCACAACACAGGTTCTACCAGGCGTATTGTAGTGACAGTTTGTAACACGCGTGCTACCAGGCATGTTGTAGTGACAGCTTCTACCAGGCGCGTTATAACAATGGCCCGTATGCTAAATAGGGCACTAGCACTACGAAGTAGCACTATGCACTACGAAGTGTCCTGTTGGTATGCTAAATACGTCACAGATACTAAGCACTTCGAAGTAGCTCTACAATGTTTAGTGTCGCTTAGTGTCGCACTACTGATTCGTATGCAAAAAGACTTTGAAGTGCTACTTCGCTGTTAGAGTACTTTATAGTGCCGCACTACGCTATGAGTCTATTGAAGAAGGGTAGTTAAGTGCTCAAATAATTAATTATTCCCTAAGTAATTCTCATTCTTTGCAGAAGGTTGATGTAAAATGTTTAATTGTGATGGTAATGGTACTAATGAAAATTGTGATGGTGAGCTGAAATTCGCAATGCGTCTGCGCACCTTTCCCATCATATATTCAAAGTCCACGCTTACCAAAGACATCGAACAAAAGAGAGAAGCATGGAAAGTTCTTGCAGAAGAATTCAAAATGACTTCAAAAAAAAAAATAATAAAATTCAAAACATGGTATCAAAAAACAAGAAAAGTATTTTTTACTTCTACGCTGTTCTTCTGTTTCGCCAAGGAAAATGTCAGCCATAAGAATAACATGTTGTTCACTGAAGCGGTACACTTTTTTATATTCATGGCATGCTGTTCCTGAGGTTTTTACGCGATGAAGCCTTTGCTGTAAGCCAAACAGATCTATAGCTGACGAAGTAAACAAGGTGAAATATACCGTAGTGTCGTCGTGAAGTGCGGTGTGTAGAACACTTCAGATTTTTGTAGTGCGCGTTATGCTTTTGGCCCTATTTAGCATACCAACCGTAGTGTTCCATGCCGTACTACGGCTTGTAGTGCGTAGTGCTACTTCAAAGTGCTAGTGCCCTATTTAGCATGCCAACCGTAGTGTTCCATGTCGCACTAGTACCGCACTACGGCTTGTAGTGCGTAGTGCTACTTCGTAGTGCTAGTGCCCCATTTAGCATACGGGCCATCGTTGCGTGAACTGACGAATTCATAATTGATGGTAGATTTGATGGCTAACCAGGCTAGGTTAAATTTGTAATTGCCACGATCTATGGGAACCTACTGAAATGCCAATTACACTGTTTCTTAAATGGATATATATAATGAATAATATAAAACGGATCTAATTTTTGTATCTATTCATGCGATGTTTCCATCATGATTATTAAATGTTCTAATGTCAATCTGCTGTAGCTTCTTCACGTTTTACTAGGTTATATTAAACTCTATACCTAAATGTGATGAGCTCGTGAACAAATTAGTCCTGAATCCTGAATTATTCCAAATAGCGACAGCAAAAAATTTCATGTTAGAAATATTGTGATCAGTCATGAAAATTTGGACAATTTCTAGTCTCAATGTGTACACTTAACATCGAAACACTCTGTTTATCGACACTCGTTGCCAAGAAATTTTTAAAATATAGTTTGAAATGTAATGACTCAAGTGGGGTATTCGTTGCCAAGAAATTTTAACCTATATTATATTAATAGTTTGAAATGTATTGACTCAAGTGGGGTAATTTTAGTGACCGCAACACCCGCCCTCGAACTGCCCCAAGTAGAGCTGCTCACTCAGTACCTCCTGGCCGCCGACGCCCAAGCCCTCGTCAGCAGTCATGAAGTGAACCTCGCACGTCACGGTCCTGACAAAGACGCAGATCCTGCTGATGTTGCGCGCCCTGCAGAAGTCGCCATGTGTCCTCTGTCGCCGTCACCTGTCAAGCGGCAACTCTCTCGTCCTACAGTTCAGTCTTAACGAGTGATGACGTCATGTATTTCAGTCCACATCGAAATAGCTCACACGTTCACGAGAATTGCTTCCGTGTTCAGCAGTTAAAATTAAAAGTAATTGGAACAAGATTGTATCATACATTCTTCATCATTTCTACCACCTGTCATTCACTCCTACAATTTTCGTGAGCAGTAGGTAGTGATGTTAATTTTCATACCATTATTAATACACCAAGGGATTTATCGCACGATATTTTTCATAAATAGAAACATTTTTACTTATTCTGATTACGACTTCAGGCCTGCAACACCTCGCTGTCCTGCAACTCTCGTCAGGACTTCTGGCCTGCAACACCTCGCTGTCCTGCAACTCTCGTCAGGACTTCTGGCCTGCAACTCGTCACCTTCTTGGTGCAACTACATAATTTAATGGGAAATTAAAGTTGGTATTTCCAGATTTCTAATACTCAAAGTTAGAACAAAGGATACATGGTTTATTACATACGATCAATTGATTTAATTCTGGCAGTGCTTGAGGTGCCTATAAATTGGGAATAACTGAGAAAGACAGTTTATTAGGAAATTCGTGCATTAGAAGGAAACATGAAATAACTAAGAAGGTGAATATTTCTGAGGAAGATGGATGAATTTTTTGTTTGATGAAGCTGTTACAAAAATAAATGTTATAAACATCAAGATAAAATGTAATACCTACAATACAAAGAGAGCTGAGGAATACCAGACAAGCACACTTTAAAATACTCAGTATTTTAAGGCATGTATTATTATCAGCATACAATAAGACGGATATCAGTATTATCAGCATACAATATTTTATTTCAATTGTAAGGAACCATAACGAAGGATTCAGTCCTTAAGCAGTAAAATTAGGAATAAATTGATTGGTACCGATTTAAGAACAAAACATTTCTGGGAATAAGACACTTAAAAAATAAAATCACTTATCCTAAATTTATGACATCATTATGTTTGGGCTAGATTAGCATCAACAAATCTTATTCAGTAAAATCAGTCCACAAGAAAAACAAATGTTGACACCAACAAATGATGAAATTCAATGAACTGAAGACATTGTAAGTTTTGCACCATCACTGAATTACTGGTAAATTCAATCAATTGTACAATACATGAGTATATTCTGGTATTAGAAAACCATCAGCAAAGTACTGTAGTAACCATCAGTCAGTAAATCTGGGGGTAACTGCAACACAGTAGTAGCATGACTGCCACTTTCACAACACTGACGGCTTCCAGCCTCTCATGAAGTCTTTAAGAAAAATGGAAGCTGAAATTCCAATGAACAGCATTCAAGCCCCAACAAGTGAGAGGCTTTATTGTTCTCTTCATACCCACTCCGTTCTGAACATCAGCCTTCTCTGAGGGAAATTGAACAGCTGTGCCCCTCTTACTTCATAGCAGTGGTGTCTTGGGTTAGGTACTCTACATAGCTTGGTCCTGTTGTCTCAAAAGATCAAATGTTATGCACTTGATTCCTGTGTCCAGCTCCCTCCATCCGCATGCATCTTCACACTTGGGTCACTGAAATGGTTTATGATGGTGCCTGGAGAGTACATGCTGTCATATATGCATTTTTTATAATACATGTATCATCACACTCATGGGCCCCTCAAAGGGGCTTTCTCTGTAGAATGCTTTCGAAGAAAATGTTTGTTCAAATTTTGTTTTGTGATGCAAGCGTAATTACACTCAGAGCACTGAATAGGTTTTTCTGTTGAATGTTTGTAAAGAAAATGTCTTTTCAAATCCTGTTTTGTGATACAAGCATAATGACACTCAGGGCACTGAATAGGCTTTTCTGTTGAATGTTTGTAAAGAAAATGTCTTTTCAAGACCAATTTTGTGGTGCAAGCAAAATCACACTCAGCACATTGAAAAGGTTTTTCTGTTGAGTGTTTGTGAAGCAAATGACTTTTCAAGGTCCCTTTTGCAGTGCAAGCAAAATCACACTCAGCGCAGGTTTTTCTGTTGAGTGTTTGTAAAGCCAATGACTTTTCAAGTTCCCTTTTGCAGTGCAAGCAAAATCACACTCAGTGCATTGAAAAGGTTTTTCTGTTGAGTGTTTGCAAAGCAAATGTCTTTTCAAGTCCCCTTTTGTGGTGCAAGCATAATCACACTCTGCGCATTGAAAATGTTTTTCTGCTGAATGTTTGTAAAGTAAATGACTTTTCAAGCTCCCTTTTGTGGTGCAAGCAAAATTACACTCTGCGCATTGAAAAAGTTTTTCTGTTGAGTGTTTGTAGAGCAAATGACTTTTCAATGCCTTTTTTGTGGTGCAAGCAAAATCACACTCAGCGCATTGAAAAGGTTTTTCTGTCGAGTGTTTGTAAAGCAAATGTCTTTTCAAGCCCTTTTTTGTGGTGCAAGCTAAATTACATTCAGTGCATTGAAAAGGTTTTTCTGTTGAGTGTTTGTAGAGCAAATGACTATTCAAGTTCCCTTTTGTGCTGCAAGCATAATTACACTCAGCGCATTGAAAAGGTTTTTGTGTTGAGTGTTTGTAGAGCAAATGTCTTTTCAAGTCCCATTTTGTGGTGCAAGCATAATCACACTCAGTGCATTGAAAAGGTTTTTCCGTTGAATGTTTGTAAAGCAAATGACTTTTCAAGGTCTGTTTTCTGCTGCAAGCATAATCACACTCTGAGCATCGAAACTTCTTCATTGATGAACATATAGAAAGGCAATGCTTGTGCAAGATTTCCTTGCAACTACCCACACATTTACCCCTCAGGTTTTTCTGTGCATTTCTCTGAGGATGATGCAAGAGAATATGTTGTTTGAGATCAGCATCAGTAGCACATGAATTCAAACAGAATTGGCATTGGTGTTCACTTCTTCTCATATGATTGCTGTTGATATGCTCTTGCAGTGATTTTCTTGCAGTACATGATTGTTCATAGTCAGGGAATTTAAATGAATTTTCTAAGAAATGCTCAGCATTAATGTACTGCAATAGTCCACTTCCTGAATTAGAGGTATATTTTGAGCAGTGGGCGGGTCCTGAAGTAGGATGTTCTAGATCAATGTGCTGCTGCTGCAGTTGGCCTGCACCTGCAGGGGCCAATCCATGCTGGGAACACTCAAGCCTGATGTTTTTTGAGCTGGACGCTCCAGAACTGTCAGCGTCACCAACAGCCTCTCCTGATGCCAATGCTGATCCAACTTTGCCATGCTTATGATAAAAATATAGATCAAAATAATCTCACATAATAATAACAGTCAAATTAAACTAATGACTTTCATGTTTTATTCACATTAAATCCTGATGCTGATCCAACTTTGTCATGCTTATGATAAAAAATATAGATCAAAATAATTTCACATAATAACAGTCATATTAAACTGTTGATTTTCAAGTTTTATTCACATTGAAATCCCTTAGTTGTCAAAATAAAAATTGAAAATTGTTACAAATATTTCACTCATTTGGGAATTTGATTTGGTTCATGCAAGGATTACTGAGCATCATTATTATTATTATTTAACATTATGTCAGATACATTAATTTTTTAAACTTGCTAATGCAGATTAGTAATAGAGCTATGGTTTGGCCATAGTGTAGTTACTCTTCAACAGCAAGGCTATACCCTAACTTTTCCAATACCTAAAACCTGAAAATCTTGACCACAAAATTAACAGTCACCTTCATAACACCTCACATAGCCCAGTACCTCTACCATCCTCAAATAAAAATTAATAATCAACTGCCTCCACTTGAACACTACCTAAAACTCCTTGGCCTAACCTTTGATGCCATATTCACTTTTCCTACCACCATAAAATCAAAACAGGAAAAGTCACAAAACTTAATACACACTAGAAGTCCTCTCACAAACATCATATGTATGTACAAGACAAGGACTAAGCCTACAACAGACATACAAAATCATCTCTCATCCAATAATCCACTATGCCTGCCAATCTGAACCTCCGAACAATCATTCCCCAGATCTACAAGTCAGAGGCTGTCACAACTTTGTACTTTTTTCAAGACTGTACACCCACTGAACTTTATGCTTTATTTCCTAAGTATTCTAAATAACTTGAAAAGCGGAATCAACAACACCAATGCATGCAGCTAGTTATCTCTTTGGAGAGATCCAGCTGCAGTTGCACATTGGGTGCAGCCTCAGCTGGCCCAGTGATGTCAGAGCTGACCACAGCAAAAATCCCACATTTTATATTTTGAAACAATATTTCCGGAATTACTGAGGTAAATATAACCTTTAAATTTTAAAATTCTATTTTGCGGTTCTAGTGCTCAATATTAATCTACTATATGTGTTTCCTTGTTGATAAGCAGAATCAATAACATATCCAGGGCCACATAAAGTAGGACTTACTCAGCTATATGTATATAATATGGATATATAATATGATCATAAGCAGACAATGGCCAATGTCAAGATGAAAGAACTTCTGTTGGCAGCCCAAACAATCCATCCATGTACCAAGCTGTGTGGTGTTGATAATAATGAACACCAAAAAGATGAGGAAAATGTAATTACCTTGTAAATCCTTCCACAAATTGATTCAAGAGAGTGATGAGGTTTCATTGAATGTAACAGATTCCAGCTCATTTCCTAATCTCCTTTCACTGCATAAATTAGATGTCTTGTTCAAGGATTTGGTCCTTGCTTAGGGGAAATCAAAGGTATTGCCATCTTTTTCTGAAGATCAAAAAACATCAAATTTCTCTTTGCAGGATTAAATTTGTACAAGGAAAATGTACCTGTTTCCCTACAAGTATTTATTAAGTTGCCTATTTTATATTTAAATCCAAACAATAAACAAAACATTGGTAATTTTAAAGATTTGGGAAGTTCTCTCAAGGATTCATTGGGTATAGTGTAAAATATGAAAAGCTGGAATTACAAATATTCACCTGATTCAACAGCAGAGCAGAAATGTTCTGTAAGGAGTTTGGGTGGGCGTCATGAGCCTCAACTTGAGCTTCCATCTTGCACGGCACACAAGAATAAAGTGCAGGTGCAGGGCTGAGATGTGCAGTTGAAGAAGCCTGGGGGATGTGGAGGACAATATTGATGTGGCTGCAGTCATGTGTGCACTTTATGGAGAATGATAAAATAAACAACTCCTCATAGACTTCCCTGCAAGTTCCTAATTTCTTAAAAGTACATGAATATGGTAGCATCACAAATTACTTGCTATAAAAATATCTTCTCATATATTGATATATATACTTCATAGTGCAAATATTTCCCTTTCCTCTTTTCAAATATTTCCTCTTCATTTCATTTCCCTTGCCTCTTCCCTTCAAATTAAAATGGACCTTTAAACACAAGTCAAAATTTGAACATTTTTAGTAACTTTTTCTTGAATCAAAAAAGCTTCGTTTGTATTGTATTGATATTACATTACTTGGGTTAAAAACTCCTATCAATTTACATGAATGTTTTCCAATATTATTCTTAGCAATTCTCTGCTCTATTCTTATTCATTCATTGAAGAGCAAGGAAGAGGTATTTTGAAAAGAAAATTTGGACAGTTTGGCACAGTTCCTGCCAACAAGGGCCATTAATTTTAATTTCTTTTAAACACAGAAAACTATAGGCAAAAAATAGTGAATTTAGATTTAAAACAACAAATTTAATGTAAGTAATTAAAATAAAAATTCCATAGTTACAAATCAATTATTGACTCAAGATGAGGGAGCTTCATACATGATTATCATTTCTTTTTGTTTCAGACTAAATACTGAGTTATGATGTTTCTCCTAATGACTAATTTGAATATTTGATTACAGAAATAGCATTGTGCCAATTTTTTCAAAAAATCTGTGCAGGCACTTCAAATAATTTGATAAACGTTTGCAGTATAACTCCAATTACCTCACTTCCATATAAGAATGGTTCCTCCTTGATGGATACTTCTTCAGTTTCATCCTCAGGCTCCCCTTTGATGAAGATAGTGCAAACTTTGAGGGTCAGAGAAGGATCAACCTTATCCAAGGCTGGAAAATAAGTACATTTATGTACTGGTAACAATAGGCTATAGAGCAAGATATCTCACAGTAAATATAATGTTCAACAAATTAATGATTAATGTGCCTATTAGACCAAAAAGTTAGATTAGCTGATATCCAACAATATTACTCAGGTGAGTGAGACTTGTGAGGTGGCATATTCCCACACAATGTTATCAAATCTTGTTTTGAAACTCCCAAGAAATAAATGCAAATAAGAACTAAATTTGATAAACTGACATAACCTCAGTTCCTCCTCTGTAACAATTGATTAATGATGCACATGGAATCTGGCTTACCTTCAGACTTTACTTTGCTGCCAGCAGGAGATGCTTGCATTGGGCTCTGCTCTGGGCATCTGCCCTTCCAGACTGCAGCATCAGAAGGTTGGTGCAGCACTACATGGCATTCTTTAGTATCGGATGCCATCATCAAATGCAATGATAATTATGAATCACTGAGGTCAAAGTTTTTAATCTATAATTTTGACAGTAATGGTAATAGAACTGGAGGAATCCACGAAATTGTAGAGAGCACAACTACATTGAAATAAGGCATATATAATAGAAATGGAGACCATCATGAAATACAGGGCTGGAAAACTCCTATTTTTTCTGAAATATTGGGCTCTAATATCATATAATTTCAGTAGGCTGTAGGTATGAAATCTTGCAGATCTAATGTCATAAATTTTTGTTTGATTGAAAAAAATCAGTTTGCACTTTGCAAACATGTTATTTCATAGAATTTTCAACTTCCACAATCCACAGTATAAAAACTTCAATGCTCCCACCTCCCACCAAAAATAAACAGCCAGAACATTGTTACCAGGGGTACTCTTAGGGCAGACTAAGCTCATGTGTTCAGCTCACAATTATATAATTTTCTATTTCATTCATTTATTGTTTTAACTCATTACAAACATGGTTATTATTTGTCATCTTTCATGCTTATCATGCAAACTAATAGTATTTCATGCATTTGTGTCTAATGTCACCCTATGTTTTCCTGTCTCGTTTCAGGTATTGAATGACCCCATAAACTCTATTTAATGCATGCACATAAACTTGTCTCGAGTTAGCAGAATATTCTGAAACTCTCACCACCATCACCAAATGGTGAGTTGGCTTATTCTTTGTGCGTGATTCAATTATGTACATGTTTCAGGTTAATTATTTTATGCATTTTGGTTCTTATTCATTCTATTGTCATTTATTGTTATAATTTTTCTTTTCTTATCTGTCAGTTTGATTAATTTTTAGTGCGATGCTTGCATTGCAATAATTACTTTAATTGTTCCATTTTTGCACTTAAAAGATCTGCACTTGCATTTGCCCTGGACTGTTTTAACTCTATAATATATTCCTTAATTCACTCCTATTTTGTTGTTCATGTTAAAAGTCAAATTAACTTTACTAAATTCCCTCACATAGCAGATAAATTACTATTTCTCTTGTTGCATGTATATTTATGTTTATTTGTTTGCTTCAGTTGCTGTGTGTATTGCTCCACCCATAGTTTCATAACCCATATTTTCATAGTTTCATAGTCCTAAATTTGCTTGTTCATTGATTCAATTCTAATTATGAGTTTGGCAAATTTTTCTTATTGTATACAATTTTTAACATACTGGCTTTTCTTTCAATAAATGAAAATAAATACTTAAATAAAAGCAAATCCCTAAGTAATTTATTAATTCCTGTTTTCTGTGACAAGCACTATAAGAGTAATTTCCAGTAAGTGAACAACAAGTTTGTTCCACCTGCTAGTGCACCCGGTTACAACGTAGCAACAAGTCAACCCAAAATGTTTCCTGGAAGATCACGTAGTTGCGGTCATGTCAGAGCGGTCAGACTGCATCATCACTTGTTCAGTTGCCCACCCATTAGCACCCATGATCCCTAATTGGGGATTATTTGTTTTTTGTGGATATTATTCCTGAACTATTGACCAGGAACATGCTCTTCTTCAATAAACCATACATATAGGTTATAGACCTCAACTGAGATCAGTTGAAAGCATACCCTTTCATAAAAAACATCATATATATGAAATTTTCTGAAAGGAGTGACCTTATTCGTGATGTGACAGAGTTATAAATTATTGACATGTACATTTTTTCCCCTTTATAAACATTTCTGCTTCATAATATCATATTAGCTGGTAGAATAGTCTATGTTCTTCTGCAAATACTAAGGTTAAATCTCAATTATACTGTTAGTAATGCTGTAAATATGTATTTTATGTCAATCCCCATTTGGGGATCATGGTGTAATGGGTCGTCTTTATTGGTTAAGTGAGGGAAGGTATTCAAGGTTCTTCAAGACTCAAAAGGGTTAAATAAAAGATGGCCTCCCAACTCCCCTTATAGCCATCCCTGTCCACCAGGTGTTTTTCTCTTTTTGGTTTAACTTTATTTAATTCTAATACAAAACTTCATTATAAAGGGACTTAAAATTTAAACCTAAGAGAAAGCTCTAAAACAAAAGCCTAACCAAATAACTGGGAAACTAGAAAACCATTAACCATATAATCGAGTAACCATATAACTCCTGAACTGGACAACTGGCAACCGTACAACGAAGCAACCGGGCAAACGGAAAACTGGCAACTGTACAACCGTACAAACGGACTACCGGGCTACCGGACAACCGGGCAAACGGGGCATGGGTCGCTTATGTGAAGTACTTGAAGATGCTTCTGTAAAATATTTACATTATCAACACCTAACACACTATTATTACACACAACATCAATACAAACTTCAAAAACATATATACACAATAAACTATCAAACAGGATAACAGATAAATATATTTCTCATCTTTAACGGTATTCGCAAAAACATGACATTAAAATCTTTACCACTGAATATATGAGCAGTGATTTAAAAAGGTACCTATATCTTGGCAACTACTACTCACCAACCACAGGCAGTAGTGTGGGTATGATATGATGGCGGAGAGGAGATTTGGAATTTTAATCAATCACCACTGACACATAAAATAATGGTCTGCAAAAAGGGCAAAGAGAAATGAGATGGAGAGCACTGATAACACAAATATTGATGTTTACCATGAATTTCAAGATTCTAAAAACAACTCTACATTAACTCGGAACTGGGGGAGCGTTACTTCCCCAAGTGGGATCAAGGTAACCACCACTCTCCAGCAGAAAGAGTGACAGCCCATAACAATGGGCAGTAAGAATATGGTAAAGCCAAAGAAAATGTATTTTGCCACATACTTATGTATTACCTCAAATTTCTATTACCTCTCAAAAAGCAAAAACGGGTCTTTATTTACTACAGCTTTGACAGTAGCCATAACATCTTTGTTGTTGTATGGAAAGACAACAGTAATGTCAAGATGTTGTCAAATTATCAAGGGGTAGAGCTGACTGAAAAAGTGAAAAGATGGAGCAGACAGAAGAAGGATCAGGTCTCGCTTGAACAACCAAAGTTCATTGCTAATTACAACAAGTACATGAGTGGTGTGGATAAAATGGATTGGCTCATCAATAAATACAGGATCATGGTTCATGTTTTGAAATGGTACCGTCAAACAGGGTAAAAAGGGACGGTTTTGAGAATTTTTTGGTAATAACTTCTTACCATGAAACATTTCACAAACAAGTTTAGGCTCATTTTATAGCTCTTTGTGAGGGCTATCAAATCAAATCTTAAAAAAATTTCATATGCTATTTGTAAGGTGCTAGATGCAATATAAAAGGCTCCTGAATTTATCTAGAAATGGGGTAAAAAGGGACACTTGAAATAGAACTCAATTTTAAAAGTTTGAAGCATGCAGAGTGTACTCACCTATTACCAGCAATTCTCCAAAGTCCTCCTCTTCCTTTTAGATGTAACGTAACAACAAGGAGCTTAACAAGCTTCTTTAGGGAGTGACCATTGCATTGAGTGACCTGGATGTTAGGAGTTCTGCCTAACATCCAGGATGTTCTGCTCCCCAAGAAGATTTTATTTAAATTTCCATTTTTGATTAAATTTGAAATTTAAACAGAAATCTTTGTGATTAACCCATATTCATCTTAACTGTGGCCTTCGCTAAAAAAGGATCTGCTGTAAATGTGTTTTAGGGGTTGTCCCTAATTACCCCAGGGGTGTGTCCCTTATTACCCCGTCGCATGGAAATGGCTGCCATTTTTTTTTAATTAGATAGGCAAATTCCGTCAATTGCGTTTTCAAGCCGATACCTGTATGCAACTTTTATGTAAATAAAATTTTTTAATACGGCACATTTTTTTTTTTGCTCCAGACCTTAGTAGAAGTACTTTTCCAAAATCATACTTTTCACGCTTTTTTCAGCGATTTTTAAGTGATAGTACATGTTTGATTTCTTGACTAGCTTTATACATAATAGATAGTAAAAATGTTGAAGTTTATGCCACTATTTTTAGTTTTGCAATAAGTCCTGAGTCCTGATTTACCCCGCCTGTCCCTTTTTACCCCGTTTGATGGCATTTTCCACTTTTCACAAACATTCTTGACATGACAGTCATAAATGCACACATACTGTTTTGCATGGCAAATGAACAAATGCCCTTGCTGGAATTCAAGAGGAGAATAGTAAGGGCATATATGCAAGTATCATCTTTATCAGATCCTAAGTTATCAGGTCGCCCTTCATTCAGCAAGCAATCACAGCGGCAAGTGATAGACAATGTGTTAAGAAGTAATTCAAGGCATGTTCAGCAGTGAACAGATGATGGAAGACAATGGAAATGCACCATTTGCAAAATAAATGTCCAAAAGAAATTTACCAAGTGCAACGTTGGGCTACAAGTTGAATGCTTCCCTGAATGGCATCAGTGAAATTCGTCTCATTTTGAGGGTAGTTATTACTTTCATATATTTAGTTTGAAAAGAGCAATGTTTTTTCATGTAATCTCAATTTTGTGGTTACAAATAAAGGAATGTGCATTTAGCATTAGAAAGAAGCACTATTAACATGTACTAACTTCATAAGTTTGGAAATAATAATAGAAATGGTGATGAAAAATAATTAGTGTTTTTTATTACCCTATTGCAAATGATCCCCATTCATGACTTTTACTTTAAACTACTGCTACTCTCTTTTCTTTAAACTACTGATCTAAAATTGTGAAGAAACTGTTCTATATGAAATATTTACTCCATATGAAGGTGTTTAGATTGAAATTTCACAAATAAAAAATTTGGGCTTTAATTGGTTATGTGAAGACAAATGATAGTGACTGTTTTTAGGGTAAAATTAGAAATGTGGGGTAACACGTGCATGGGACTTTGTAAATAAAAAGTTCATTGTTCGTAAATGGCTTTTCACGGCTGAGATATGGAATTCACGGCTTGAAGAAATGGAATCATGGCTGACAAACCCATGAAGCCAAGGCTCAAAAAATCCAGTTGCGGCTTGCCAAGTAGATACCTATATTCTATGCCTGATGAAATAGATGTGCAATTTCACAGCATGAATATAAAAGCCATTATTTTTGGAGAGCATCTCATGTCCAAAACATTTCTATCAATATTAATGAATAAGCATATCAATATACATTTTGCTATCTGTATATCAATATTTGTGTATACACGTAGTAATTTCATTGAAGACCAGAGAATGCTTTCATCAGTTCTAGTGATTAAAATTGGTTTGGTTGTATTTTTAGGAGGGTGTCAATCACCATTCCCATCCAGTGCTCCTGGATTAGTTGCTGAGATCTTCCTGTACTGCACTGCCATTCGGACAACTGAAAAGGGATCCCATTCCTCTTTCTGCTGTCAAATGGGCACAAAAAATTCTGGTGATACTTTGGCAATGCAACAAACATCTCATCAGCAATGGTTATTGGTTAGTGCAGTTCCAGGAGAGGAACCCCATCTAGGTTATGATATGGCTCAGCGCCACAGCTATGAAAAGGACACTGTTCTACCTGCATACTTGAGGGTTGTTCAAGGTGGAAAGCATTTTCAATGAGTTTAGTGACAACTTCAAAAAAATCAGTTATCATTAGGCTTCCATAAAGACAACAGTTTAGAAAGTATTTCAATCACTTCAATGGACTGGTCTGCCAGGGGGTTCTAAACTGCAGTGTGGAATTCCAGAGGGGTAATATATTAACTGGTAAACATAGCAAATCAGAGGGCATGACCTAAAAATCTGGAAAGTTCAGCATACCTCCACTTTGTCCATCATCATCACTGACAAGTCTCTGCAAGCTGCCACAGCTGTTTCATTGGAAAAAACAGAGCTTACATCATCACAGTAACAAGGATCCAATCAATGCTTGAACGTGTCCAACATCACAGTCACATGTATCCAATCATCGCTAGAATGTGTGCAACGTCAGTCACAAGAATCCAATTAGCATTAGAAAGCTAGAATGGACCGCCCCAAATGCACACAATGTTAACGCACAGATGCTAATTTAGGCGTAATGTTACACCTCTTATTTCAAGTGCGTACCTATTACAATAATGCAGTTATGTCACTATTGATGGAAATCACAAAGAATAACATCTTCATCAAAGAATAACTATTTCCATTCACTCACAAATACATGAAAAACTGATTATGATTCAATCCACAAATACAGAACTGACCACTGATGCAATAAGCTGAGACATGAAAACTCCTTCCGTTGCAATCAGGAATACCAACCGAATGAAAAACTATAACAAAGAAGGTAGCAGGGATACCAACCATCAATATACTCAAGTGAAAAAATGATTGCTACGAATTGTTCTATATTACAAATTTATCAGTAACTGACATTCAACAGAATTGTTTAATAACCTTCGTAAATGTTATACATGCATGCATGCATGGAGAATCAATTGTGTGCAACAGACAAGGTGGCGGCCCTGGTGGGTGTTAAAATCTGATTGGTCTGCTGGTGTTGCTGAATGGTTGTTAGTAAGACTCACTTTTCACACATTTTTTCAGAGACTTGGTAGAGGTAGGAATTTACTAGAAAATATATGATTTCTTAACTTACTTTATATGGTCACCTGGTCAATTGTAATATGGTCACCTGGTCAATTGAAGCTAAGTGAGGTCTGAATCCCCCCTGGCTGGTTCTGAAAGCATTACTCTGTTCTAGAAAAAAGTGCAGACGTTTATTTACCAGTTGTTCCATTAGTTTGGCAACACAGGACAGCAAGGAAATTGGGCAGTATGAGTTGGTGGAGGTAAGGGCCTTGTTGGGTTTGGGAATTGGTATTATTAATGCTGTCTTCCACTCCCATGGAACTGTTCCAGAGGCAAAGCTCTCATTGAAAAGTTTCAGCAGCCACATCTTATAGTCAGGAGGAAGGTTGGAAAGATGTTTGTTATGTACATTGTCTTGGCCAGGAGATGTGTTCTTGAGTGAAGTCAAGCAGGTTTCTAGTTCATACAGTGTGAAAAGGGCATTGAGGGGAGAAAAAAGGTCAACACTTAAAGCCAATGCCAGAGGGAGTAGAGTATGGTTAGGATAAGGAGATGGAGTTGGAGAGGAGAAGACCTGTTCATAATGGTCAGCCAAGGCAGCCACCTTGGAAACAGGATCCGAGAGAATTAAGTTGTGCATTAGGAAAGGTTGTGACTTGCGTGTAAATGGAGTTTGCAGTTTCCTCATCTGGTCCCACAATTTGGCTATTGGGGTGTCAGAGGTTATGTTACAACAGAACTTCCTCCATGAGGTCTCCTTTGCTGCCTTGACTTCCCGTTTGACTTGAGCCTGACAACATTTGTAATTAATCAAGTTCTCCTGTGAAGATTGGGATATGAGTAAAGCTTTTGCTGCTTTACTTGAGTGAACAGCATCAGCACATGCCTGGGACCACCAGACCTTGCTGTATTTGGGAGTTACAGCTTCTTTGCTCTGATGGAAGGCCTTGTTACTGGCAGATATTATATTTTCTACAAAGTTCCTAGCACTCTCTGCAAGATTTGAGGGAAGTTCATTATTAGCTGGAGGCAATGCGGAGTACCAAGCTGCCCAGGATCCCGCTTCAAACAGCCATGCAGGGCAGCGCCTGTGCTGGATGGAGGTAGGCTCAACTCCAATGGTGGTGAGGACAGAATAATGGTCACTGCCCATATCAGGTTCAGTGGAAATAAAAGCTACTGGCTGCAAATTGGTTGAAATTATAGTAAAGTCAATGGTGGAAAATGAGTTAAGGTAGGCATTGAAATATGTGGGCAAGTCTGGAGGAGTAAGGAGAGCCAGCATAGGATTTTGTAACAAGACATCCATCAAGTTCCTACCGGTGGTGTTGGGTGCCCTAGAAGGTTCCCACAAGGGGTGATGAGCATTAAAGTCTCCAACAATAATTGCTGAGGGCCCCAACTGTTGAAAATAGTGCTGCAATTCATTAAAGGTGACTGGTTGGTTTGGATTGTATATGTTCATTACAGAGAGAGAACTGTTTTTCAGGAAAACCTTAATGCCCTGGACTTCCAGGGCACCAGCAGGAAAAGGTTGGAGAGGAATTTCAAGGAATGAGATGTCACTACGGATTAGTATGGCTAAACCTCCACCCCCCAGTCCACAATCTCTATGCTTAAAGACTGTTGAGTAATTTATAAAATGAGGTTCAGTGTTTTGGTTAAGCCAGGTTTCGCTCAGACAGGCAACGTGAGGTTTTGTAGAGTACAGGTGGAGTTTAAAGTTGTTAAGTTTGTTCCTTAGGCTATGGCAGTTCCATTGTTGGATTTTTATTTCTTTTTGGAGAGGCATTTGGGGTTGTCTTCTTGTGCTGCTGAGCCTTTGTGTATTCCTTCCTGGTTCCTGCTTCCAGATACATGTGACTTGGCATCACGAAATGCAGGGGGGTCAGACTTTATTGGAGCATTTTCCTGGTGCACAAAATGGCCTCCCATGATAGGAGAAGGCTGAACATTAGCTGTACTGCTATCCAAGGATGATGTCAGATCTGCACACCTAAGGCCAGAGCCAATGCCACGCTGTGTAGCTGTTTGCTTAGTAACCTTACTGCCAATAGTTGTGGTTTACTGGGGTCTATTGGAATGTTTTGAATTTCTTAGCAAGTACTGGCCACCAATGACAGGTGAGGGCTCCAATTCAGAATCCACCATTTCAATATCATCATCAGCAGGTTCAGCTCTGATTCCTCCAAAAGAGGGAGCAGTTTGAAATTCAGAGGTTGGTTCAATATCTTTTTCCACCCTTTCTAGAGGAGGAGGCAGGTTTGAAGCATTGAATGTTTCTTTGGTAATCCTTGTCACTGCCTCAACAATATCTATATTGGCAGTGTTGCCACACAAGCACAGAACTTTTGAGAGCAGTTCAATTAATTTAGTAACAGAAATTTCCCCACATAGGGCAAAAGGAGGCTCATTGCCACCCAGAGTTTGTGTGGCAACTGACTGCATAGAGGTCCCTTGGCCTGACCCACACTCAGGATGATGTATGTTTTCGGTGAATTTTCCCCGCGCATTTTCACTTTTTTTTAAGCTATTGCTGTGCACAGTTGGCGCAATGTAATGAAAATTGATTATCTTTGAACACGTGTTCGCGCAATCCCGGCCATCTTGATTTTAGAAGAAATTTTCTCCAAAGTCATATGGCAACACAGAACACCATCTGTTTACATTACTGCCACAGTTTACGATTACCGTACGTTCCGTATCCGACAAGGCAGACAACCGGAAGAGTCAGAAGTAACCCGGACATGTCTTACATTTTATTATTGTCAGGTTGTCTCGCATAGTCAATATACTCGCGTATATTGTCGACTAAAATAGTAGAACTATTTTAGCTTTCTAAAGTACGGCGCACGGCGCATTTTTTTACCAACGTAGTACGGCGCACCGCGCAGGTTGTTAAAATGACAAAATAAATTCCCGCGCACCTGGCACATCTTCCTGACCATGGTAATGGCCTCTCACTTGCGTGGTTTTGTTATGTGCTTATTCTTATTAGGATAAGGAGAGTGATTTAATAATTCTAGCTGGCTCTGTGCACTTTTAGAGGGATTAGTTCTATTGACAACTTTCACTGCATCTTGGTAGGAAATTTTCTTGACTCCGAGTCTGCTCAACATGGGTCTGGAATTTCATTTGCGAGCATCCACCATAATTGGCTGTATGTGGACCCCCACAATTACAGCACTTAGGTGCTAAGCTACCACCAGCACTGGGGCATTCCTTGACATTGTGGGGACCACTACATCCAACACAGCGAGCAGCATTTTTGCAATAAGTTGCACTGTGGCCAAAACGTTGGCACTTGAAACATTGCCATGGTCTACTAACAAAGGCATTGACCTTGAATCGCCGATATCCCAAGTATATGTATGGTGGCAGTCTGGCAGAGTATTTGTGGCAAAATTTACCTTGAACATTGCTGTTTTAGTCTTTTCTTTGCCTTTGTAGATCCTCTCTGCAGTTGCTTTTGGATACCTAGCCAGCAGAACTTAGCTCAGAGGTCAGCTCAACATCTGTAATGTCTTCACCAAATGGACCAATCACTCCAACAGGAACAGATTGAGTCTGGTTGAGTGGGACATCCCACGAACCAATCTTGTTCACAGACAAGAGCTCAGGAACACAGGTTACTGTAGTAACTGTACTTTTCAGCATAGTGGCAAAGCAGAGAGTTTTTTAGACTCTCCCTCAAGTTCATTTTTGAGTCCTATAAGTAGACCAGTAAAGTATCCTGGATACCAGCATTATCATACTTAAGAAATTGGTTTAAATGAGAGTTTTTTAGACTCTCCCTCAAGTTCATTTTTGAGTCCTATAAGTAGACCAGTAAAGTATCCTGGATACAAGCATTATCATACTTAAGAAATTGGCTTGAATCTTGTGTAAATGAGGAAATTAAAAATGAACTGATTCTAAAAAAGCTCTGGTTTGCCACTATGCTTTTCAGTATGATGATAAGTAGGTTACGAGCAGTATTTTTCCTAATCTGAAATATGCCTGCTTTACCAAAAGGAGATGTGGCAAGGGCCTTGCTTAGTGCCAAATCATTAGAAAAAAATTTTGAGATTGGGCATTCATCAGGTATTGGTTCAACAAGCACCACAGGTCTATCAGCATCCTGGCAATTTTGAATTGTGTTTGTGGGTGAAGTCGGATCAATAGTTTGTGCAGATGTTTTATTGGTATCCTGGTGGACCGTGGACCTGGCCAGCATTAGTGGCTGAATCAGGTCTTGGAACTGGAACACCTTCCAGCATAAGTTCCCCATCTTCACATGAGGGGAAACCCTCAAAATTTGCCGCTGGCTCTTTCCTTTCTCTCACAACAGCATTGGAGTTTGAAGCTGTTGTTATTATCATATTATTGGCCGATACAGAGCATAGTGGCAAAGCAGCGAGTTTTTTAGACTCTCCCTCAAATTCATTTGTGAGTCCTATAAGTAGACCAGTAAAGTATCCTGGATACCAGCAGTATCATACATAAGGAATTGATTTAAATCTTGGGTAAATGAGGAAATTAAAATGAGACGATTCTAAAAAAGCTGTGGTTTGCCACTATGATACAGAGGGCGGGCCGGCGGGGGGAGAGGGAGCTGGACTAGAAGATAGATTAAGGGCTAATCTCAGGACTCAGTAGAATTAGGCTCAGTAGAAGTAGAAGTAGAACAAACAGCTAATGTTGATTTCGGGTCTCCCAATTGATCAAAGTTTGACGAGTGCCCTGCTGGCGGTTGTTCTGAAGGTATGGGTTCTGAATAAATGCTGTCATCATCAGATGAGCGGGAAGTCCAAGAAGTGCCAACTTCTTTTTTCCGACGCTTGCCGGAATTTCTGACCATTCCAAAAGTAGATGGATCAATCTAATTTAAAGTCGAATTGCCTCGTCGACCATATGCTCAATCCTCCCGGACACTGTTTATAGCTGCGATGCAAAAATCACACAGCCGAGAGCTTATGTTAATAGTAACCTCTCTCGTTGAAGTCTCAACAAGCTCTCCAGTCTCCACTCTCCAACAGCACCTAGAGGCGAGCGCGGACGCTCCGACGCTGGTGGTAGTCGGATGAGCGCGGATGACGGAGGAAGTCAGACGAGCTCGGATCATCATTCATGTTTTCATTAAAACAGAGTCAACATTATTAACAGAGTGATATGAGTCAATTCAATAAGCTTTATATGTCACTCATTTTCGGCAATTATGGTAATCTCTTTGTTAGTCGTAATGAACTGGAATGTTCACTGCAAATCATATGAACGGTACATTAAGTTCAAGTTGTTTAACACTTGCACAATTTCTGATGGAGGTTTGAAATATATTTGAATCTTAATTTATGCCAAGAAACAATTTTTTTTACAATCCTTTCAATGATCTCACTCATCGTCTAGGATTTGGATTTGGGGCGTGGTGACTCTGAGAAAAAGAATTTCAGGGTCAGGCCTTTGCAACGGCCATCAGCCACGCATCACATTTTCATTTGTTAGTAAGAAGAAGAAAGGGAGACCAAGCCAGGTGGAAGCAACATTAAAAAGAGAAGAGGCTAGAAGAGGTGTGAAAGTTTGTGTTAAGGGTGAGAAGTAATCAAGGGGAAGAAAAGTTCAAGGGGAAATTCATTGGTTTATTATTGCTATTTGTCAATTATTGCACTGTGTATTTGATAATTATATTAGCTATGGGGCCTCTTAGGCCCTGAGTGACTATTTGCGATATTATTATGTTTTGGTTATTTCAATTTTATTATTATTATTGCTTTTTCTAAATCTAAACATTTTTTCGTCATCTAAATATTTTAAATGTAACTATTTTGTTGTTTTGAAGACTCCTTTGACTATAGAGCAATCGATAATTATTTCTATCGCAGGACAATGATAATACATACTTATATTCAAAATTTCAAGCAGATCCCTTCATTATTGAAGGAGGTATGACTGGGTTCGGTTGAGAGAAAAGTTAGGTTGTTCGTTTTGAGTCCGCAGGCGAGTTCGCTGCGGCATGCGGGTCCGGTGGAGTGTTGATTTGGTGGAAACGAGGGAGATTGGCGAGCTCGATAGGCAGCAACGCTCCTAGAAAATGAGTTGTAATAATAATAATAGCGGTTTCAGCGTTCAGTAGGCCGTAGGCCTGTCGCCGATTCTTAACATAGCAGAATATTCACAGCTTGTTGCGGTCTCGAACGCGCAACTCGCTGATTCAATTTTTCTGTGCTTAACCGCCCGGCCTCCTTGCCGATTCTGACCAGAAACTGGCGATCTGAGCTGGGATGAGCGAGACCGCGCCTCTCTGCTCCAATCTTGGTACTCTGAACTTTAACCACTGGGCCACAGTTGCGGGGGTAACTCGAGGAAATATATACACATGGCTGCTGCAAGCTAAATCTTTTAATGTGGTTAAATTTGAGCTCACTCAAAACAATATTTCAAGAATAAAAATAAAAATTTACACAAAGTTTTTATTCTGTGGCAGATGGAATAGTTACTGCATGAACGCTATAAAAATTCGCCCCAAAATTCATACCTAAAGTGTCAGAGCGGGAGCGGGACGTTTCATGGCCGATGGTCTTTGACTGGTCATTGAGTCATTCTCACTGCAGTTAATGGCCAGTCTTTGATCCAGCCTCACTGCAGTTCGTGGTCAGTCGTTGATCCAGTCTCACTGCAGTTCGTGTCCAGTCTATAGCCCAGTCTCACTGCAGTTCGTGGTCAGTCTTTGATCCAGTCTCACTGCAGTTCGTGTCCAGTCTATAGCCCAGTCTCACTGCAGTTCGTGGTCAGTCTTTGATCCAGTCTCACTGCAGTTCGTGTCCAGTCTTTGATCCAGTCTCACTGCAGTTCGTGTCCAGTCTATAGTCCAGTCTCACTGCAGTTCGTGGCCAGTCGTTGATCCAGTCTCACTGCAGTTCATGGTCAGTCTTTGATCCAGTCTCACTGCAGTTCATGGTCAGTCGTTGATCCAGTCTCACTGCAGTTCGTGTCCAGTCTTTGATCAAGTCTCACTGCAGTTCGTGTCCAGTCTATAGTCCAGTCTCACTGCAGTTCATGGTCAGTCTTTGATCCAGTCTCACTGCAGTTCATGATCAGTCTTTGATCCAGCCTCTCTGCAGTTCGTGGCCAGTCTTTGATCCAGTCTCACTGCATCCACCAGCGAGGACTAAGCCTACCAGCTCCGCCAGGAGTTAGTTGGGCCCTGAACGCCATAGCGTGAGGGTGCACATGGCGTCGCTGCCTCGAGTTGCCCTGGTTGACAGCAACTTTGATTGCGACTCAAAACTTCCTGTTTTCGGCCTAAAATTAGGAAAACTTTTAGAAAACTTGCGATTCTTGAAGAATTGCTGATGTGTTGTTTCCGAAAACATACCGGAATTCTGCACGAACGATTTATTCATAGGCAAGCGAGTGAACGTTTAGTTATGTGGACTTACGTTGTTACTAACAAGTTTATTCATAAGATGAATAAAACATTCTTTGCTAATATAGAATGAAAATAAAGAACGAACGCTTTTTATAAATTTATGTCGACGAATGGAATAACCAGAAAATTATGAATGAATACAATCCTGATGATGACATTCATTTTGGAGGAAAAATTCTCCTGAAATTTGATGAAGTTTATATTTTCCACTTATTGGGACGTGTTGTTATTGCAATTGTTTGCACTAAATTAATGAAAAAACAATATTCATTAAATCTAATCTGTTCACATCAACGAAAAATTCTGCGGTGCAATGTATTATTTTCGCTTGATATTGTGAAACTCATACATTTGTTCCGATCCATTTATACGTCATTGTACCTCTGGAGTTTTATTTTTTATTTTTTTTTAAGAGGATTCGACTAATATTTTCGTCAGATAGCATTGAATGAAAATATTTGCTGCATACAGGATACAAATTAAATTCTTGAATCTTTGTGTTTTGAAGGAAGTTTCAGACGGCACTGGAGAAGTCATTTAAACAATAAATTATATGAAAGTTAAGGTGCTAAGAAATTAGGCGATAATTCTAGAAGTATCTTTGAATATTTAAAATTTTGAGTATCGTAGAACAAGCACCAAAATACCATTCCTTTCAATATGTGAATTTTTTATGGCTTTGTAGGTACTTTAAAAAAGCGTCGAAAAAGAGTAATTTTGCAGTATGAAAATTACTGTGCCATTTTGCAATCCCTTGATTATAACTAACGATTCAGTACACGGAATGTGAAAATATCTTAAAAAATTTCGAAATATATGCAGCGCGTATCATTACAGTTTGCAAATATAATGTAAATATTCATTGGAATATAATACTCTGAATTTAGACAAGAATATTTACAGAATGGAGGAAGCTTGAACTTGTATTCTTATATCCATCGGAAAATTAGGATATTACTTTATTACTTTGCCAGCTTCGTACGTCGGTATGAATACTTCCAGCTTGGAGGGAGTTTAAAAGTTACATTTTAATATAATTCGGAATAGAATGCTCTGAACTTATGCTGGAATATTTACAGCGTGTATATATTCCAGTAAATTGAAAGTAATAATATAAAATTCATGGGAAAATAAAGGTCCTAAGCGCAGTACATGCGACCAGGGGCCATATTTTCAAAAAAAAGTTAAGAGATCGTAAGTTCATCAGCCAATCATTGACGGCCTTTGAAGCAAAATATACCAATCGTAGACAAGAAAATAGAGCGTAAGTACTTACGTTCACTTAGCCAGTTTTGAAAGTATGGCCCCAGGTTATCGACTTTAAGAATAATCGCTAGAGGTTAAGGGATTAAATCAGACACAGACGCTGGTGGGTGCCATTGCTGTCATTTTGGGCAATTCCCTGCAGATTAAAGACGCTAACGACCGTATCATTCTGACATAACTTCCCTTCTTATTAGCTCGGGGCAACCGCGTCAAAATTGCGTTATTTTGCGATACAAAATTGCAGGATTTCGTGCGTAAACGGTGGGGAGAATGGGGAAGACGTAGGGCTTCATGGATACACGGAGGGGAGGAAGGGGAAGACGCAGGGCTTCATGGATACACGGAGGGGAGGAAGGGGAAGACGCAGTGCTTCATGGATGCACGGAGGGAAGGAAGGGGAAGACGCAGGGCTTCATGGATACACGGAGGGGAGGAAGGGGAAGACGCAGTGCTTCATGGATACACGGAGGGGAGGAAGGGGAAGACGCAGGGCTTCGTGGATACACGGAGGGGAGAAAGGGGAAGACGTAAGACCTGTCTCTTATACACATCTAGATGTGTATAAGAGACAGNAGAGGTCTAGATCAGAGGTCTAGATCAGAGGTCTAGATCAGAGGTCTAGATCAGAGGTCTAGATCAGAGGTCTAGATCAGAGGTCTAGATCAGAGGTCTAGATCAGAGGTCTAGATCAGAGGTCTAGATCAGAGGTCTAGATCAGCGGTCTAGATCAGAGGTCTAGATCAGAGGTCTAGATCAGAGGTCTAGATCAGAGGTCTAGATCAGAGGTCTAAATGAGAGTACTAGATCATATTGGCCTTAATGATCAGTTAGATCAGTTTCTGGTTAGATCAGTTTCTAATTTGATCAACTAGAGTGAATGTTCAATAGATTGAATGTTTGACTATTTCAGTTGATAATGAGAAAATCAGATTCAACTGCCCGACGTTAGTTATGTTAGTCTTAATGAAATAGTTGGTAAAGTGGAAAATTTTATTAGTCAAGTTGAAAAATAATTTATTCATCATGCAGAGTGTGTAGTGTATATCGATAAATTAGTAAAATAATGGTGTGACTTATTTAATTTAATGTTCAATTTTTTAAGTATTTATTAAGTGGGACTTGGCGGAAGTTGAGAGAAGATTTAGTAAATAATTTAACTGATGTGGAAAATATACAATAGATGCATAATATTCATGATATAATGCATGCATCTATTACTCTATAGGAATAGAGTAATATAGAATATACGGAATACGGAAGTCCGTCAATAACCAGACAGGATTGGGAACATTACCGGACTGGAGTTAGAAATCCGGACAAAATCGAGTCCGGTTATGTACTCTGCAATTAGTTTGTACTTAAAAATCGGACACGAAAAAAAAAATTAACTACACTACCGGACATTCTAAAAAACGCCTGCCTTGCTAGGTTAGGTTTAGAGTTAAGGTTAGCTGTGCATAAAACCTTTCTTTACGTTGCGAGAGACCTTTTTACTCGGGTTAGGTCCAGCCAGGTCAAGTTTTTTTACCTCTTTTCACAATTTACATGGGTCATTGGGTAAAAAATAATCATAGTCCGGGTAATTGGGAATAACGTACTTAATTTACTGTGAGTGATTCTTCTTAAATTTATCTGTAAACTTTATACCAGTTAAATCAGAGGCCGTGAATTCCAATTCTGGTGCCATTCCAGAGATAAATTCCAAAACTCATTTAAGTTAACTCGAAAATTTCTGAACAAAAAATACGTTTGTGAAATATTTTCTCTGAAATTAAACAAATATGAATTGTGAACGAAACGAGCGAGCTGCAATGATGCTGTCTAGAAAGTATTTCAAGTCAACAAGCTTAAATTTGATGACGTTCTAATTGAAATAAGTGAGATAAGTTTATCTCCAACCAGCGCAGAGATAAAAAATTTTTCATTTCGCGGGATTTTATTTTAATAAAAAATAGTTCGATCGTTTCGGAAACAAGTTGTTCGCTCTTTAGGAAGTTTTCAATCTTGCCGTGTGCTTGATGTAATACGATCACACAATTCTAAATAATTAACTTTATGATTGTTTCAGGTTTCCAGACAAGCAAAAAAATTAACTTAAAACAGATTAAGCAATAGAAAGATCTCTAAAAATGGCGGGAGTTCAGTGTGCTCATTTAGCAGCCCTAATTTCGATTTTGATAAACATTGTCTATGGAGTGCAATGTCCATCTGAATGCCGATGCTCCTTGGACGACACAGGACGAAAAAAAGTCGCATGTCTTCATGGAGGTTTGAGAAGCACCGCATTCATCAGCAACATGGATGTAAATACACAAGTATTAATTATTTCGGGGCATCCAGAAAAACTGAACTACCTTAATCTTGGTCCCATATTCAAAAATCTTCGCGGGCTTGAAGAAATCCATATCATATGGTCAGGAATTCCAAACATTGGAGCCCATAGTTTCTGGGGGCTGAGTGAGGTAAAAGTGTTGAATTTAACGCATAATTCTTTATCTACTTTGATGGATTCCAACTTCAAAGGGTTAACATCTTTGAAACAATTAGATTTAAGTCACAATGGAATTGAGTCCGTGCCATCGGCAGTTTTTCGGTTTGTTCGACACTTGACTTACCTGAATTTATCACATAACAAAATTTTCAGTTTGGTAACGCGAATTTTTTTCGGCCTAACCAGGTTGGACGACTTGGATCTCTCCAACAACCCAATAGGGCACCTACAGCCAGAATTATTCAGTGACGTGCCAGTATTGAAGAAACTTTTGTGTGCATCTTGTGGTTTACGGAACATAAGTGATGGTATTTTCAGCAGACTCACTGAGGTAACGCACTTGGATATAAGAAATAACTTTTTGGTTAAGCTTCCAAAACGAGTGTCAATTTTAAATAATCTTGAGAAACTAATGCTCGATGGCAACCAAATACCAGTACTTGAAGACCGCTCTTTCTCTGGGTCCACACTAACATCACTGTCTTTGAGTTATAACAAAATATCTTTTGTAGAACCAAAGACGTTTCACAATTCATCCGTAACTCGTATAGATCTGTCATACAATCAGCTGGTGACTCTTCAAACCGAAGGATTCAACGAAGTTTTGCCGCAGCTTCTCGAGCTCAAACTAAATGGAAATCCCTTAATTGGTCCACAACTGAATCTTCTCTTCGAAAACACGAAACAGT
Organism: Hyalella azteca; assembly: GCF_000764305.2. Lineage (NCBI taxonomy): Eukaryota > Metazoa > Arthropoda > Malacostraca > Amphipoda > Hyalellidae > Hyalella > Hyalella azteca. Next base: position 463,275 of record NW_025946415.1, read on the forward strand.
TGACGCATTTGGGTTTAGGAGAAGTTGGTCTCACGAGAATTCCTGACATAGCACGAGCGCCAAACCTGCGTAGCCTGAATTTTTCGTCAAATTTAATATCAAACCTGCCAGAGTTTCTGTTTTTTGCAACACCTAACTTAAACGAGTTAGATGTGTCTTTCAACCAACTTGAAGAAGTTCACGAACAAGTATTAAGTAGAATAAGTATGTCTAAGACCCTGAGAGTGATCAGGCTAGAAGGCAACCCCTGGAAATGCGACAGATGCCACATCGTCCCCATGCTCAAGTGGTTACAAGAATCCCCCGACCAAGAGTCTGGGTGTTCAGAACCTCAGGTTTGGAGTTGCGTCAAGTGTGCTACCCCTCCCGCAGTGGCGAACCATCCCCTAGCCCTTCTACCTGCTGGGGATTTGCCGAAATGTTTGCTCGATATCACCACAACTACAGAGGTTAACGCAGGAATGGTAGGTGGTGTTTCTGTAAAGAGGTACCACAGTCTATCTCCACATGCGGCTAGTAATGGTTCCAATGTCGATTATATCGACAAACTGGATGAACTGAAAGTTGCTCCGTCATTAGCCGACAAATCTGTTTTTCCCGCAAACAAAATAACGAAGTCTGATAAGATCAAACACAATAACAATGACGATGTTGTTGTTGAACGCAAGGTGTCTTTGCCGTTGTTGGTAACTTTGCTTTCTGTTTTCTTCATCTCGTTGGTTGTGTTGATCATGTTGTGCGGTGCTCGTAGGAATAGCAAGAGGCTCATGAACGTAAACCACAACGTCGAGCAACGAAGAGAAAATTCGAGAATCTGGAAAGTTTTTCAGAGAAAAGGCAGCGACCAGCAAGGGGAGGATAAGAAAGAAATGGAAACAGGTTCGGGATTAGAACCCTCTTACCAACCCAGAAGAGGATCAGAACTTTCTTCTCCGTCAAAAAAGGGATCAGAGTCCCACACCCCACCGAAAGGGAAGGTGGATGGGGCGCGAGAAGTTACGGAACAAATGACCGAATTAAAACTCGACAAAGACTTGAGTGAAAGTTTTTTAAAAGCGTCGTTTGCCACCATTAGAGAAACGGAGCTTTTGTAACATTGCAATATATCTTCCTCGCACATTCTATGCGTGTGGATCTTATTATATCGTATGGGATACATTTTTATATCTCTTTAAAGTGAAGTTTGTGTCTATAAAATTAAGTTTGAGCTTCTGTCAACATAAAAAAGGATATAATCCGAAAAAAGTAGGGCAAACGTGAGATTTGTTCGAATGCGTGCACCCTAATATAATTACTCGTTAAATTGGATGCAGTTATACTTTTAATTGTACCTCTTCAGGGTAATTTGATGAACTTATACTTTTATTAAGTATTGCAGAAATCAATGTTGAATTTTTATGTTTATTAGTAATAGAAATGTTTTTAGACAAAATAAATAGATTATAATACGCCATGCATTTTTGGTCCTCAAGTGTGCCTATTATTGTATAGAAATTTAATATATTGATACCCACGATGATATCAACCTACACGGTGGCAAACTGGAGCCAGATTTTTTATAAGTTTTTCAATAATGCTGAAGAATTTTACTTGTTTTGATTATAAATTGTTCAAGCATTTTGCACATCAATTTATGTGCGCTCAGAAGAATGCTCAGAGTCAATCACTAATTATCAATTATGTCTAAAAATGGCTCTGGTTTGCGACAGTGTTCTTATAAGTTGTCCCTTAATTTATTTGTACAAAAATTGCAGATAAATAACAGTAGGTGAAGAATTAAATTTCGCGTAAGTTTTCATTCATTCCAGTAATATTAAGCAACTATCGGCAGGACTGTCACTGTAATTTTGTCAAATAAATTAAGTCTGAATTCTATTACAATACTAGGAAAATGCAAGTTTATTCATGTTATTAAATTTCTAGGATTATAGTCAATGAAAATAAAATCATTTTATCCATAGCTCGGAAATAACTCCTAATGATGTATATACATTTAATGTACCGCAAAATAAAGTTGACGTCGATTAGTTTTACTTCAGTTCTCAGTGACTCTTACTTTATTCATTTGTCGCGACTTTGTCCAGCTTGTAAAATATATTGTTGAAGGAAAGCGTACAGCGTGCACTGATTTCGAAGAAGGATTGAAGTTAAAAACTTTTTTAAGTCATAATCATAGCGAAATTAACTCTCATGGTTACATAATGATAACAAAGTATCGTAAGACCAACCTGTCAAATTTTATTAGATCCTTAATTTTTATATAAGAGCCCACTGGATATTATCCACAGTTCATCCCTTGCGAATAAAGCCACAGAAGTTTTCCATGGGCCTACTTATAGTAAAATTAAACCACAAAAATGGCGCTGCGCTGAACCCTTGACAAAACTGACTCAGAAGAGGCGAAGTCGAGGCGTTATATAGCATCCCCTTAATGCTTAATTAGTAGTGCGGTGTCTCTGGCGCTGCTTAATGAGGTCACTAACGAGCTGCGTTCTCCATCACAAACGAGCCATCGAATTAAACACCACCAGAAGCTAATGAGCTCGCGTCAAGGTTAATAAAAAAGTTTAAAATTCTGGATTCTTTAGAGGAAATTTTCATGGCTTAATTTGCTGTTCTTGGTAAACTTCAGAAGCAAATTAAGCTACAAATTAAAATCCAACGGAATTTTAGTTAAATGTTCAGTTTTTCAGTTCTTTAGGAAAATGATTACTGCCGAACAATACAAATAGCAAAGAAAAAGTAACTACAATTATTTTAATTACCAATAAGTAATTGATAACTTATTAATATTAATGGGAACAAATTACCTAGCTTTATGAATCAGACTTTCGTGTCATCATTTGCGTTGCTGCACTGTAACATGCTACATGTTGCCCATGTTGCTGCACTGTAACATACTACATGTTACCCATGTTGCTGCACTGTAACATGCTACATGTTAATCATGTTACTGCACTGTAGCATGCTACATGTTAATCATGTTACTGCACTGTAACATGCTACATGTTACTCACGTAACATGGTAACATGCTACATGTTACTCATGTTGCTGCACTGTTACATGCTACATGTTACTCACGTAACATGGTAACATGCTACATGTTACTGATGTTATTGCACTGTAACATGCTACATGTTAATCATGTTACTACACTGTAACATGCTACATGTTACTCATGTTACTGCACTGTAACAGGCTACATGTTACTCATGTTACTGAACTGTAACATGCTACATGTTACTCACGTTACATGCACTGTAAGCTACATGTTACTGATGTTGCTGTAACATGTAACATGCTACATTTTACCCATGTTGCTGCAACTTAGGATACAACATGTCAACAAAGTTAATGAAGCAGTAGTAATATCTGCCTCATTGGAGTATAAATCCATAAAAAACTTCACAAGAAACAATTGCAATATCAACACCTTTCTTTTCAAGTTTCCTAAGGTTAGTCGATGTAATGAAGCATTCAGCATTCGCTGCTTCAATAAAATGTAACACTTGGTGGCCTTTTTATTTCCTTCCTACGAGATGCTTCTATTTATCTCCTACGGGCTACTACTATTTCCCTCCTACGGGCTGCTTCTATTTCCCTCCTACGGGCTGCTACTATTTCCCTCCTACCGGATGCTTCTATTTCCCTCCTACGGGATGCTTCTATTTCCCTCCTACGGGCTGCTTCTATTTCCCTCCTGCGGGCTGCTTCTATTTCCCTCCTACGGGCTGCTTATATTTCCCTCCTACGGGCTGCTTCTATTGCCCTTTACGGGCTACTACTATTTCCCTCCTACGGGCTGCTTCTATTTCCCTCCTACCGGATGCTTCTATTTCCCTCCTACGGGATGCTTCTATTTCCCTCCTACGGGCTGCTAGTATTTCCCTCCTGCGGGCTGCTTCTATTTCCCTCCTACGGGCTGCTTCTATTTTCATCCTACGGGCTGCTTCTATTTTCCTCCTACGGGCTGCTTCTATTTTCCTCCTACGGGCTGCTTCTATTTCCCTCCTACGGGTTGCTTCTATTGCCCTTTACGGGCTACTACTATTTCCCTCCTACGGGCTGCTTCTATTTCCCTTCTATGGTCTGCTTCTATTTCCCTCCTACGGGCTGTTTCTATTTCCCTCCTACGGGCTACGTATATTTTCCTCCTACGGGTTGCTTTCATTTCCCTCCTGCGGGCTGCTTATATATCGTCCTACAGACTACTCCCATTTTCGTAGGCGCAGGAGTAACCGTCATTCATATATAACAAATGATTAAGCTCGTACTCTTCGAAGAATAAATAAGATTTAAGTTGACTTCTTGATCGCAAGAGATTAGATTTGTTATCCTTCTCGCAAAGCAGATCTTCATGCGCTCCAAGAAGGAGAAAAGTAAATTATACACTCATAGGTGAAGGTTTTAAGCAGAATATTGGTTAATGAGCTGTAAATGGTGCAAAGTTTGCTGGTTCTTGTCTGAATTCCATCGCGAACATTATACTCAACAAACAAAAACTTTTCAAAAAGTGTTCAGTTCGTATCACTATAAACATGACAGGACTACTTTCAAGTTGGTGCGTTAAAATTTAGTGTCGAAGATTAATTTGTTCGACTGCGGACATGACGAGGATACGGGCTCGTAGTTTCTACTCTAATTGCGCCGATCCAGGAATGGAAATTTGGGCGGGTTTAGGGTCCGGGAAGGTGAATATGGGTGAGTTTAGGGTCCGGGAAGATGAATATGCGTGAGTTTAGGGTCCGGGAAGGTGAATATAGGTGGGCTTAGGGTCAGGGAAGGTGAATATGGGTGAGTTTAGGGTCCGGGAAGGTGAATATAGGTGGGTTTAGGGTCCGGGAAGATGAATATGGGTGAGTTTAGGGTCCGGGAAGGTGAATATAGGTGGGTTTAGGGTCCGGGAAGGTGAATATGGGTGAGTTTAGGGTCCAGGAAGGGGAATATGGGTGAGTTTAGGGTCCGGGAAGGTGAATATGGGTGAGTTTAGGGTCCGGGAAGGTGAATATGAGTGAGTTTAGGGTCCGGGAAGATGAATATGTGTGAGTTTAGGGTCCGGGAAGGTGAATATGAGTGAGTTTAGGGACACGAAAAATGTAAATTCTTCAGCTTTGGGTGCATTTTAATGCCTGCCAACGAAAAGGGAAATGTTTCGTCAACAGACTGAAAAAATAACATGCACTATGCAACAGGTAGCGAGTTCTTTTGCACTATGCTTGCAACAGGTAGTGAGTTCCTTTGCACTATGCAACAGGTAGCGAGTTCCTTTGCACTATGCAACAGGTAGCGAGTTCCTTTGCACTATGCAACAGGTAGCGAATAGGTAGCGAATTCCAACACTTCCTTTGATTTGTCCTCCTGGTCGTGGTTTGAATTAAACCTTCCCAATACCTACCAAGCAATAGCACATTATTATACCAAGGATCTTCACCTTTAGTTATTTTTCAGGATATTTTTAACGCGATTATTAGCGCGGCCTAATTCTTCTTTCATTGGTAATGAAGAACCAACGAGCGTCGGGATTTCCTTCGATAAGAATTATAGTTCTTGGTAATCCATTTGTCATTGTGATTTTAGCTGTTAATTCAATTGAACTAACAACTTCTAAATTTCAAACCAGGCAATATTTTAATGATAATGGAATGTAGAATACGTTCAAAATGTCACGGAATTTTCCCATAAAAAGCTATGTGTAGTATATCTCTACTAATGAGAATTATTAACATAAATCATTATTCCAAAACGACACATAATCCCAAGATCTCTAAATATTGAAGTTGAAAATCTGAAAAATAGATCGAAGAAAGCTCGGTTTAATTGCTTGTAGATAATGGTTCATGAACTGCTCCTATGAATTAAGGTTTGCCCGATGTCATGTCATCATTTGATAAATAAGTTGAGATATGCTATCCATACGCCCCATGGGATGAGAGAGCTGAACAAGTGATTAGGTATTAAGTGAAACTTAATTATGCTCAGAAATGTTCTAAATTGAGCTTGCATGTCCCAGTCGGCATTATAAACTGTTCAGTTCGAACGGAAGATGATTTGATTTAAGTTAATGATGGCACGGTGATTGATGACGATTTTTTGAGTAGTACTTATCTAGCCAAATGTTGGAATGACATTTATGTGAAATCTAATTTGCTATTAAAATTTGCAAGCCTAAGAAACTTACGTTTTTACTTTGCATCCATATAAGGATGAGATAAATTATTATTTTGAAGTCATTTGATGGCATATCCTTGGTAGCATATAAGCGCGCTTCATCTAATCGCAGCGCTTATCTAAACCCAGCTGGGACTCTAATGGACGCGTTTCATCTAATCCCAGTACACATAGCGTTTACCAAGAGAATCTATCTTCCACAGGTACATTATCGTAACTATTTTCTATAATTTTTATACTCTCTAATTCCCCTGTCACACAAGTAAATTTCTTATAATGAACTACTGAATACCTCAGAAGTACACAGCCAGCAGCAAAGATTAGAGCGGTAACTAAATAATTCTAACGTCCCGGACGCTTGACTACATGAAAAATTCTATTATTGATTTCTGGCCAATGAGATTACGTGCGGATAGTGGAGCCTTACTTCAGGGTAGGGTTCTAAGTTCTAACCTTCAAACATTCACAGCTCAACGGTTGAAAGCTTCCATGTAGCATCACCCTGGTACCCCGCCCGACCAACGCACGGTCACACGATTGGCTGAGACTGAAGACAGCATATATTTATGTAGATTAACGGTTTGCTGGTACCTATGTCATAAATTTTTTTTCATTCCTTTAAAACTTAAAGCTGGCATTAAACTGTGTATGGCTTAATATATAATAATTTCTAATTCAATTTCTATAACTTGAGCGAATATTTCATGATATGAAGTGCATTAGAAATAGTACCGATAATAGACGATTGTGATAAAACTTAATCGTCACCGCAGCGACCTCCAGGCACCAGCGTACTAGGACCTGCGTCCTAGTACCTTAAATAATAGTACCTGCATCCTAGTACCTACTTGCACCTTAAATAATCACTTAACGTTGCCTCGGAGCACATGGCAGAATGCCCCACCTTTCATGTCAATCTATAACCCCACGGTTATATTCGCATTTTATTCCCTAATTTATACCATTTTAAATACAATAAAATAAGTGAAAACAGCATCGGATGATGCTGTTTACTGTAAGAACTGTATACCTCCTGAACGCATCGTAAGAATTCGCCATTCTGGAACATAATGAAATCGGTAACTAAAGAATTTTTGAATCTTTTACTTTGCCAGAGGAAACACATACCATGTGTTGTTGTAAATAATTGTAACATAAGTAAATGAGCATATTAGAATGAAATATATAGAACACGAACCGACTAGGCCTTGGCCGCCATGGGCTCTACCATAAATGACGCCGTTTCCCAATTCACTCATATCCAGGGATTTGTCTTCCCTCGAGAGTTTTGAAATTTAGGATGTCTCTGTCGCGCGAACATCGGACTTCATTTTCCAGTCGAAATGCTGTTGATTCTGGTGGTTACGGCTTGCATAAAAGTTTTCCAGAGCAAGGGTGCTTATAATACATAAAAATAGAAATAATTTTTTGACTCAACCCATCCCACATATTTCGAAGTCCCAAAGTACCGGGCAATATTACACACTTTTTTGCTCATAAAAAGAATTCAAATGCAAATATGAATGCAACGTATGGAAATGGATGAATCGACGAGTCCACATTTGAATTATGCTGAATACAAACACGAGATCAGGATTTCAATTGACACATAGTGAATCCAGGCTTAAAAAATATATACGGTTTTAGCTGAATACTCTTTATACTGTTTTAGCTTAAACATGTAGAAAAGTTTTATGGATTTGAAATAAAAAATCCAGTTTTAGCATAGGACCATGAAATTAGGAACTTCAAAATTCAGTATGAATGCTGATAGTAAAATCGAATGTTCTGAATAATGGCCTGCCTTGTATTGATCTATTATTGTTCTATACGAGTTTCGTTACTCGCAGCTTGGTCATAGTGCTAGGGACGCATTCCAACAAAAAGAAAAAAGAGAGCAAACTTCGCCCCTGCGTTATTCAGCAAAGTGATCGAATAGATCCATCCAGTAGCCACAGTGAGAACAAAGTTTCTTTGAGAATATTTATTGCCAATAGTGATTAGGACTAATGCTGAGATAATGACTTGAATCGGTACTGTAACTAAGACTCCTGAAAATAAATAAGCAAACAAGAATCTAACAAGGAATCGACTTGAACATATTGAATCGTAATCAAAAGCATCAAGGTCGAAACATTATAAATGACTCAAATATTTTTAAATTTACTCGCAAGACAAACGACAGTAAACCAAACATTCACCGTTACCACTGTTCCTATTTACACAAGACGTATTTTTCACAACGACGGCAACCACAAGACTAAACTAGCTTCAACAATTCGGCCATATGCAAGGCCACGTCAAACTCCCTCTAAAACAAAATGAAAAATATACAACCTGTCCAATCACTGACATTAGATTCATTAATGCGGTTTCCTATACTTCATTAATTGCGGTTACCTCTCAAAATCGGCCTAATTTCAACATTAACAGCAGTCAAAGTTTAGCTGTACTAGGATGCTAAATTGTTTCCTTGTAAAGAAAGCGCGTTTATATTACTTCAAATGGAAAAGCTCCCGCATTCCATTCAATAAAATTCTTTGATTGAAACGTAATAATGAATGCCTTATTATGGTGGTAATAATGTATTTTGTAAGCTGGACCGGGAATGGGGTATAGTATAGCTGTGGTCGATCTGCTTGCATGGTGGTCGTCTATAGAGTGTGTCTGAAACCATGACTTAGTTTTATGCAGTACTCTTCCTGTCTGGGAAATAAACTACTTTTCGATTTGTTAGAAAAATGATGGAATCTATGTAGAATAATATTTACGTTGTAAATCCCTTATCAGCCATGCACAACTTTAGCTTTAATAGTACAAATGCAATTCGACATACAATCGCACAAATGGTTAGTAAGAAAATGAATGGTATATATGCGGTTCAGCAGCAGTTATCTACCTGTAATAATATTCATATAATAAGACTGTTTTTTTTTGTTTTTGAAAATATTCGTCGGTGATAATAATATCATGTTTTTTTTTAATCACCGCACCAAATAAGTATCGTTCCGGATCGTTTATCAAAAACGAGGGTCATCTGGAAAGTAGTACCCGTTTGGGAATTGAACAAAAGGAAGTAAATATCGACTAATGTAAACATGTTTATTGAAAAGAACATGTATTACACTACTTCTCTACATAATCTCCGGACAAATTTAAGCATTTGTTGTATCGTGTCACAAGTTTTTGTATACCAGAGTCATATTACTCCGCCGCCAGTGTTTCTGGGATCGGCAAGGTGTACTGCTCATCGATTTCATGACTCGTGGAGACACAATCAATGCCAATGCATATTGTGCAACATTAAAAAATTACGGCGGGCAATTCAAAATCGACGGCGAGGTCTGTTGTCTACTGGCGTCATTCTCCTGCACGATGATGTCAGGCCGCATACGGCTCGGATAACACAACAACTTCTCCAAAAATTCAAGTGGGAAATTTTCGACCATCCACCCTACAATCTGGACTTGGCTATTTTAGATTTTCATCTGTTTACGAAACTCAAGGACTTCGTGGCAGGGACAAAGTTTCAAAATGACGAAGAACTGACTGAACACGTGACTGCGTATCTCAATACACTGGCGGCGGAGTAATATGACTCTGGTATACAAAAACTCGTGTGGCACTATACGACAAATGCTCAAATTTGTCCGGAGATTATGTAGAGAAGTAGTGTAATGCATGTTATTTTCAATAAACATGTTTAAATTTGTTAATATTTATTTCCTTTTGTTCAATTCCCAAACGGGTACTACTTTCCGGATGACCCTCGTATTTTTCGTGTCATTCACTATTATTCAAGAAATTTAGTCATCCCTTGGATAATACTTCATTTTATTGATAATATTGTTGTCGGGTCGTTCGTTCCAGGTGTTTAGGGTAAACGTGACGCAGATCACAGTTCAAAAAGAGTTTATTAGAGTTAGGCAGTTACACGTTACACGCAAAACCATCTCTTGGCAAGAGCAGCGTAACACGCGTCAGAGCTCCGCCCGCGTGTACATCTCTCTCAAATTAACTTTTCTTTGTTAAGATACGGCGCAGCACCGACGAAGGTTTTAGCGCCCTCTAAAATTAAGCTCTCGAGTCAACCCGCCGCTGACCGAAGACACCTCGTCAGTTAGCGGGAACTCCTAACCGAACATAAAGACAAACAGAATTTTTATTGAACAAAGAAATTTAGAAACAAAAATGAATATCCAAAATCATTATTTGATATAAGGTTAACGTGAGACAGGCTATTACACGACACAGAAATATTTAATTCTACCCTACAACAACATCAGTCAATGAAAACTATTGCGTAATCGAATAACAGAAAAACCCGCGGAAAAGCTGTGAAAATAAGTGGTATGAAATTAGTGGAAAGCATTGGTTTATATAAATTACCACATAACTTTAACGAACTCAAGTAAGCTATCACATCCTCGTGTGTTCTTCTCTACAATATTAAGGAAGGTTTTCATCGAGTGAAAGCTGCCCTTGTATTGGCCAACCATGCTACGCTCATGCATTTATTTAACATTGTAATGGTTATCGATGAATAATTATCTATAGCATTAGTTATTTAGAATTATTATTCGTGTCTTAGGTAATAATGATGAAAAAGTTGTCGAGGATTTCCTTCAATTGTACGCGGGTCTGCATGAGTTGTGCCGATTCCATTCTTCTCACATATCGCGGACCATAAAGAACTGCCGTTCATCAACATAGCGGCTACGTTATCAGAGATCTAATGTTCATCATTTGGTAATTTTTTTCCATGAATTGAAATTAGCGTAAAGCCATCATAAAGCTATGTGTAGTTTAATAGTGTAAAATTTAATTGCTCTATATAATCGGTTGTAATAGCTAAGTAAACAAAACCATGATAGCGCCTCGTTACTCTAAACGTCCATCAGGTGTTATTCCTACACGTATGAGGCAACCAACTGAACATACCGGATAAAATAGATGACATAAAACACGATCATATCGCCCATTGAATTATTTTTACCTCCGACGTACGAGTTACACAACCCGCAGCTGTATTCAGTAACATGACTGAATATAACAGACATGTAATGAATCATTTTACGGATTAAAGCTTTAATACGAATGTAATGGCACCTGATACGTACGCCATGTCGCCTAATAAGTGAGTTGTCATTATAACAGAATTGCCCACATGAAGCCAATGAGCTCAGCAGGTACAGTTTGGTCGCGTCTGCACGATACGGGATGTAAAGGTTTAAAAGGTAACAAGGTTTGACATGAGTTACATCTCAAAATTTACCTCGTGACATATTTTTTTACTTCTGATAACCCGGAAGTGATTGAAGTTAACCAGCAATGTACTTCACCACAATGATACAGTGAACTAGCACGAAAAACTGTTAATCTTGACCACGTTATTTAGATGCACAGATTATATGGTGAGCCCGTCA
>NW_025946416.1:0-4430 GCF_000764305.2 Hyalella azteca
ATGAGCCGATTGGCAAGATATAATACAAACCAAGTAAACTTTCAGCTGGAATAAAATTGATGGTCCGTGCAAGATTTAAATTATTGTACTGGAAAACGGCCGGTTAATACGCGACTGACAGCAAATACTACATACGTAAGTTCACTTAGTTCCTTGATGAGCCAAAATCACGACCAGCTCCGAGTTCATGGGGCACTGAAAGTTTAGAAACTTCGCTAAAGTCAACTTGTCCTAAAAGTTGCCACCGCTTGAGAGGAGTGGCCCCAAGTGTAGCCCATGGGGCGTCTCTGGCAACCCTGAAGTTTGTTGTTCCTTGCAAAGAAAGGCGACCCAGACCGTCATGGTGACAAATTGTTGATGAAAAAATATATTGCAATTGAAAAATGCATCGCAAAATAAAGAATGGTATATAATTTGATCAATTTAGTCTCTTCACAGCATCGAGAATATTTTCCAAAGAAACTACAGCTAAAGCTGACGTCAGACTTCGGTATTAATAGAGTCGGCATTTCAATAGCCCTTGTTTATTACCTTTCAATGGAGTTGAAAATACTCCGCAGTATTATAATTTGCCTTAAATTTCAGGCTTTGAAATCTAAATTTAGCTTCTTGAATAACAATTTTTCAATGAATGGGTATCCCTCAGAACTTGTGTAAATTTAATCTTATAAATTCATGGCAATGCTGAACTTTATCATAATGTTTTTCGGTGGAATTTGCTTAGGAGCACGTATTGCTAATTCCTACTCTACTCCGGCAGCTCCCCGGACTATATTAAAAAATTTTTTTAGAAGCCGTCCAAATATTAGCCTAAATGTGTTATTTGTCAATCATTTTAGCTTGTTTCTATGTTTAGTTTTAAAAATAATTTTCCTTTCTACACGCCATTTTTCCTGGATTCAGTTGTGTTGGACGTCGCAACTCCTACCATTAGCTCGGTCAAGTAATTCGTCGTAACTTGCCATTTATGTTTATTTCGTCGCAACTCCTACCATTAGCTCGGTCAAGCAATTCGTCGTAACTTGCCATTTCGGCTGCAACTTTGCCACAGATATTGATGGCATTTCATTCTGTTTCTAAACCTGGCTCCATCAGTAATTCCAGCCAACTTTCAGATAGAGAATGACGTTAGAGCTAAAGTTAGGAATATTCGGGCCACACTCTTTCAAGGACATATCTATATAATTAGAATTAGAACCTAAATTGAATCAGAATAATATTTGAATATTCATCATTATATATCACTATGAATATTTTTTCGTATATTATCTCTAGTTATCATCGAAATTTAGGTTTTCACAGTATCACAGGCACAGCCAAACATTTCTGATATGTGATACCTCTTGATAAGTCAGGCGCATCACTGGGGAAAATTAGGGAAGAATTTGATATCTTCGTCTCGTGAATTCAGACATTAGATAAGCTACTGTGAACTTACGTCAATGGGAATGTCATAATTAATTCTAAGACATTGATTAGTGCTTCACCCTTGCTAACTATACAACCCCACAAAGTGAATTTAAAAGACTCGTAAAATCATAAAAAATGACAAATAGATAATGATTGGCTTATGCTCAAATGACAGACGATCTAATGCAAAAAAATCCTTTTCCTCATTCTAAAGCCTGTAATTTACAGCAGATACTCATATTAATCTCTACAAGGAACTAAAATCTATAAGATTATCCTTATAATTTTAGAAAAATATTTAGAAACACACCGTAAAAGGCTGTAAAAATTGCTAAACTGGTTCGTAGAAAAGTTAGAACATCTCAAAAATATAATTTCTTCTGAAATTTCAAGTAAAATTTTATTTTTAGAATGGTTATTAAATCTTGTAAGTAAGTTTATTATGACAGCAGCCATGCTATATTTTTATGAAATACCTTGAAATTTTACGAACTGGCAATTTCAAAACCGATAACTGAGAACTCGCGTCCACAGAGAGGATATTAATATAATAATAAAAATCTCATCAATCACGACAAATCCCATGACTGACCACATTAACCATGTAAACCAAAAAATTCTCAAAAATTCAAGGTCAAGGGCCGACGCACACTATATGAAAGACAAATTGATGGAAAATTGATGGAATTTATTGTTCAGCACAGTACTCATACACACACACCAACAGTTATACTGCCGATAAAATAACCAATATCGATTGCTTATATTCCCCATTGCTGCATATTCATTCCTTGTCAATAAACTTGCATTAAAAGTTATTCTCCTCCAGTGTCGTATTTATTTGCTTTATATATCCTTACAGTTCTGGTCTTTAGAAGTAGAAAGACGTAGCGCTTGCTTGTTCCAGTTGACGCCCAGGCTGTTAATGGCGCGCGCTCTTGTCTCGAGGTCGACAGAACTTTGAAAGAAAGAGTAGGGAAGTTCAGGTGAGATTTAATGAACGTAATAGAAGGGCTCGCGCTGCTCAATGGAATCAGGTGGCTTGATAGACTTGAAGGCTGGCAGCCTGCGTCTCGGTTTGATCCAATTCCAAGAAGACGGACCTATGAATGATTTCCGTCCAAAATTGCAAGTTTCTCTACAAATAGAACCTAAAAATTGGGAGCTTTAATATTATAATTGAACTCAGGTTCAATTATAATATTGAGGTTCAGGATTTTTTAAGGTTTGCAGATAACAGGAGATAAATCAACCGAACAATTTACCTTTTTCTGGTGATAGTATGCATAAAATTATAAGAATAATATTCATAAGGATTGAAGGATATTAATTCTAGGATTTAATAATTTTGTTTCTCAAGTGAGCGTATAATTTTTTCAAAAAAGATTTGAATGCAGTGTGAGGACGTTGACTGCTAAATTTTAATGATGATCAAAAGTTCAGATGATTTATGAAATATATTACAAAATAAAACAATCAAGCAATATAAAATAATAGTTCTCGAAATTGCTGTATAGGTACAAAAAACACTCAGAGTATAATAAATTAGTGTTATGAATTAAACATTTTTGTAACTAAATCCGGCAGAAAACAAAAACTTGTTTATTAAATAAACGTAGGAAAAATAGGTAGCAAGATTTTTACGCCACACCCGCCATAACATCTCAAACAACAACACCATAAAATGGCCAACTGTGAATAAAAAATGGCTTGAAATTTTGTTTTTAATCGTGCCGTGGCCGACGCTATTTTTTCGCTTAACACATTAGTTGTTGATTCAACACAGACTGATGTTAATAATACTAAATATTTTGCGCATTTATAGTAAGATATTTAAAAATTCAACTTTCGTGGATTCTTAACGAGCCGCAAATTCTTTGATTGACATTAATAATTGAGTAATTTTTGGAATAGGATAAAATTAAAGAAAAACGATTGAAAAAGGAGAAACCTTTTTTTCGAAATTTGGTCCTGATTTTCTGCTGGGCGCTAATGAGGGAAATCAACACCACTGATGCCGAGCGCTTGAATGCAGGCCGCGTTGGCGCTAATTAACACTGGCGCGAGTAGATGAATTTGTGCGCCCGCGCTCACGGCGCTAGAGTTGGATGCCGCTATCTACTAGTCTAGAGTTATCTACCGCTAGAGTTGGATACCGGAGTAGCGCTAGAGTTGGATACCGGAGTAGCGCAAGAGTTGGATACCGGAGTAGCGCTAGAGTTGGATACCGCTGCCGCTACTCCGTCACCGCCGCCACTCACGCTGCGGTTTCGATTCACGAATATGGTGCACGAAATGTTACTACGACTAAGTAAAAAATTAGTATATGCTATGTTACTATCCTGTAGTATAATTTTTGAATGATGATTGAAATTTTTATTGCTTGCACAACTTCAGAAACTTCAACTTAGAACTGTTGTGACATTTTTGCCACGAAAAGTAAATTTTCGAATATTATTTAATTTCACCGAATCATTCAAAAGTATTTCTTAAAAGTTCTGTATGAATCGTATATTGCATTGAGTTATTTTGAAAATATCTGTAATAACACACCGACATGTGGAACGGCCTCCCTGATAACATCGTTGACGCTCCGAGTATGTACGCCTTCAAGAACAGAATAGACGAAGCTATGCAGGAGCATATGTTCAGTCTTAAAATGCCTAGCAAATTACGGACCAGGCAATAAGTCCAGCAGCTGTCTCAATCAATCGTCAGTTATGGAAAGATCGGGTTCCAAAGACCGGATCCCTTGTGAATCAAGACACGAAAAATTCAAGAATCGGCAACAGGCCATGGGCCTATTTCTTCAGTGCCGACACTTCTATTCTATTCTATTCTATAGCATATTGATCTCGGCGCTGAAGTGTAGGCCTGATGTGGCCTGTCGCCGATTCTTTTCCTTTTCGTGCCTTGTTCACAGAAGATCTAAAATCATGTCATTTGACCGGATC
The DNA here is from genome assembly GCF_000764305.2 of Hyalella azteca. Lineage (NCBI taxonomy): Eukaryota > Metazoa > Arthropoda > Malacostraca > Amphipoda > Hyalellidae > Hyalella > Hyalella azteca. The sequence continues at coordinate 4,365 of NW_025946416.1, forward strand.
TTTTCATGACTGACGATAGTTTGAAGTAGCTACTAGACTTCCACCGGGTTCGATAAGGTGCTAGGC
>NW_025946416.1:4634-6015 GCF_000764305.2 Hyalella azteca
ATTGGTGTAATGTTGACATTATGAACTTCGATACTTATTAAGCATTTTCCCGTAGCCTTTACTCTGAGCTGAACCATCGTTCGTTACGGATAAATGAAGTTTCTTTCAGCGGGTGTTTACTCGAATGTAGTAGCATGTTCAAATAAAATTGGTGATGAAGCCATCTAATCATCACGGTGGTAGGCATTAACTTTGCTCATTTGATGAAATTAATATTTGCAATACTTCAGTTAAATCTTTTAAAATTACTCGACTGCCATGGCCTCTCCGATGGCGCAATGGTAGAAGCTCTGCTTCACGTGTGGGAGATCGGAGTTCGAATCCTGCAGGCAGGGACTTCTTCAAGTCGATTTCTCACGAGGTATGTGTATGGTACTCTGATTATATGTTCCTGTCTCATGATGTCTGACATTGTTGCTTGTACTGCCATGGTAGATTTGCATACGTAGCACTTAGAATGGTGATGGGGTGATGCAATATCAGTACATGCAGAAGCATCGGATTTGAAACTAAAGGAAAATTTTTTATTGAATTCATTTTAAAGGTGGCCACTGGTGGCTCATTGATGCGCCACCGGTGCCAATGGGTAGTTATTGATGTACGAAGAGCTTAACGGGTGTGGTGGCCACTGGCAGGTTATAGGTGTGGGATAGATGGTGCACGCCACCCTTAATTCACTGTATAAATCATATAAGCTCCACCTATGGGGTCCGCCGATAGCCACCATAAAAACATAGGTGCTCCACTCTCAATTTTTATTTGGGTATATATAGAGGCAAGACACACAGAGCAGTTCACTCGAAACTTTTGCAAGGAAGAGCTCAATGCCGAGCCAGTTTCCAGCTGCCAGACTTTGCAGCAGTCAAGCGTTCGATCTTAATAGCTTAGATTTAGACTATGAATTGCGATAGATGCAAAATTTGTGCTACATTTTGTCATATTTCATACACAAGTTTCTTCGAAACATACAAGTGTGAGAGCATTTTATTATTGATGTGATTCAGTCTTGAAAATCTGCGTGTTAAATCAATAATAAATCAATAATCAATTCGTGTTAAATTCATCTGAAGGGAATTTCAAGCGTTTAAATTCACCTGGTAGCCCTCAACACGTTGACTACGTATTGGTACATATGCGTACCACGAAATGTATTTCTCCAGGAGGTAGTGGTACATAATTAAGGTTGCCTAAAATCGGCCAAATCCGAGAACAAAAAAGGCCAAAAAGGCCGGTAATTCAATGTATACTAGTTTATTTGTAGGTTCCGCTATAAAAATTCCATTTATTTTATTTTTGCAGTATTTAAAATTTAATTAGAAAGTACCCCTATCATAAATTTTAGCCGGCCAACGCAATTGAGAAAAACTAAATCACGGAATTT
>NW_025946416.1:6286-27044 GCF_000764305.2 Hyalella azteca
GCTCGCCTGTACAGCTTACGGCGGTGAGTCACGCTCGCCTGTACAGCTTACGGCGGTGAGTCACGCTCGCCTGTACAGCTTACAGCGGTGAGTCTCTGCAGCGTGGGTAGCGGGAAGATATATAACAGAAATTTATTTGTTGAAAAATTTTATATTTATTTATTAACTAAAATTGAAATTAATTATTTAAATAAAAATTGAAATTTAGTTATTGAATAAAAACCGTAAATTAGTAATTAATTTAAAATTGGATAATTTAAAACAAATTTAAGTTTACTAAATAAAAATAAAAATTTATTCAGTTAATAGGTAAACGAAGTTAATTTTCTTATTAAATAAAATTCGAAGCTCACTTATTTAAAAATTAGCAGGATGAACTGAAAAAATCGCTTCCATGTTTTGCTGCATGCTGGTGAGCCTCGGACAAGTTAACCAGGGTTGCTGAGAAATGCCTTCGGTCGGGATGCGGTTTGCCCCAAAATTTACTTAGTCTCGATTTCAGTGCCCAAAAATTAGGATCACCACGAACAATAAATATTTGTTGTTTACTTTAATCACATTATTTTAGGCTTGGGATATTTAACTCAAATTCAGATAGTTCATACTGGTGAGAAAATTATAATTACTTGAAGCTCTAAAACAAGTAATATCGATGGCTGAACCTCATCATGGTTGCCAACCGTCTTGGTTTGAAGCTTCAAGCTTTGCGCACTTGAATTCAAATGATTGCACTCAATTATATTACTTTAACATATCAGTTTAGAGCGATATTGACATGAATCTAATAGAAATTCTCAGCGTGAACCGGATATTGTACATGAGAAATTTTACAATATAATAGTTTTTAAAGTCTAGCATTACAAAGAACTCAATACATCTGTCCCAATTCCGCATGACAACTCAATCTCGCGACCTTTTCTCTCTACATGACATTTGAAATCAGGCAGGACATTTATTTTAAATAAGTCTTCAAAAACCTTGTCTAAGAAATGTTTCGAAATGTCAAGAAAAATGAGTTTACAAGACCTCGGCTAATGTCTAAGATGATAATATATTTTAAAATGACAAGAAATTTGCGTCTACCAAACCTGCGTCGATATTCAAGATTAAAAAAAGTTTTAAAATGCCAACAATTAAAAAAATTGTTCAAATTGATACTCAATATGAAGAAACTGTTTTAAATGAAGAAAATGCTTTTAAAAAGTAATTTCTCACCTCGTCCCACGCGCACGACATACGCGCAGGCTGGCCAGAGCCGAAGATCGCGTGGACTATGGAGCAGGTGGAGCAGCAGCGGCAGGAGGAGGCGCGTCTGGAGCGCACCGCGGCAGGCGGGTGGAGTAGAGCCGTGACGGTTGCCCGCCTCACCCGCCTGCACGCAGCCGCAACCTTCGCCTGTCACGTCAGCAACAACCGCCTGAGTCAGCCTAAAGTCACCATCGTCAGGCTCAACATGAACTGTGAGTGCGGGGAGTGGTGAATGGCGGGAGTGGTGCAATGCAGGAGTGGTGAATTGCAGGAGTGGTGAATTGCAGGAGTGGTGTGAGTGGATATATGAATAAGTACAAAAACTGGAATTTTATGAACAAGCCTTAAGTTTTCATGGAAAGGTAAGTTAAATCAGCCTTAAGTTTTTGTAAACAAACAAAATTTATCACAAAAAGTTCTAAAAATTAGTCTTACACTCATTTTCAGAAATGAAAAAGCTGCACGAGAGCAAGAAATATTTAAGCGAATGAAATCAAAACCACATGATGAATGAGAGAATGTAGATTTAGGTATCACTGCATGCAAATTCCAAAAAAATTAACCAATAACCAATATTCCCATCATATTCATCAAAGTAGAGCCGTGACGGTTGCCCGCCTCACCCGCCTGCACGCAGCCGCAACCTTCGCCTGTCACGTCAGCAACAACCGCCTGAGTCAGCCTAAAGTGACCATCGTCAGGCTCGACATGAACTGTGAGTGCGGGGAGTGGTGAGGGTAAGAGTGGAGGAAGTGGTGAATGGCGGGCGTGGTGAATAGCGGCAGTGGTGAATTGCAAGAGTGGCAGGAGTTGTGTGTGGCACGAGAACTTATGAATTCAAGGATCCACTCCTGCTGTATGGCAGAAGTGGCGTGTGGCAGGAGTGGTGTGAGTGGCTAAAATCGTACACAAATGATGAAATTTTTTGTAAGTTGCTTCATGTGTCAGCTGTAATACAGGAATCGACTAAATAACGAAACATTTCACTGGATGTCACGGCTCGAGAATAGCAAACTTCTCTCATGGCAGCTCGCATTCTGCCAAATTCTGTTGGAGTGACGATGAAAGAGTGCGGCGTGAAGCCGATCTAGGACTATTTATCTACGGTGCAGCGAGGTCAGTATAGTCGAAGAAGGTTGTCTCTGTAATGAATGTAAGCAAGATTATCCTACAATGTTTGTGTCGCATTGATATTTCTAGGTTCGTTGCCTAATTCAGTAACATTTACTGGGCTTTAATTATTATAAAAGGTTAATGCTTTGACAAGAGCCGTATAACTTGAAATTTTCAGCCTTAAATTTGTTTTACTGATGGGTACATAAACAAAAAATATAACTCAATACTCACTATATTGAGTGACAGAGAGCGCATCTTCTCGTCAACAAAAACGTGAAGTCACGGACAAACGGACGGACAGACAGACGGACATGACGAGCACAATAGGGCATTTTTTCCATATATGTGAAAATGCGCTAAAAAATGCTCAGTCTAAACTCTGCTAAGTAAAGCTAAACGCTCAGTAAAGCTTTCTAATTATGGTAGAAAAAATGCACAAATCTGAGCTAGAGGTCACGCACTGTACGTCAGAAACTGATAAAAAACAATAGCCTCTACCTTTCTTGTCTTGAGATAAAATCCTGAGCATATTGCTGTAATGTTACGTAGTAAAATTAATTTCACGTATAAATCAATTATACTGGAAATTTGGACGCCCAGTTTGTTAGCCATTCCTATTCTATTTCTACTTAACAAAGATTTTATTTAGATTCATACAGAATTTCTTCATACAGAGATTTATTTATATTCCTAATGAAGGCAAACATCGAGATTCAGACGCGAGTGTTTTATTAACGCGCGTCTGCTCTCGTAACGACTAGCAGTCGAACTCCGTAAGCGATCGCGGCAGCAACTTTAACAGTAAAGCGGGCTTTGCACGTCCACAGTCGCGGCCAAAGTTCAAATGGAAGGCACAATTTAAAAGACGTAAAAATTTTTTGTCTCGATTCTATAATATTTTTGATAGAAAGCTGGAAATTAAGATGTGAATTTTCTTTTTTTAGGATATTGCTTGCTGCTATTTGTGTATTAGATAAACAAATTGTATTATACTACTCAAAACCTGGCATTTTTCGGTGTAAAATCTTTTGTTCTTTCTTTGGTTGCCATGCATGGATCACGTGAGTGCTTTTAGAAGTTCAGAGAGTCGAATGAAACGCAATTTAAATGCAAATTCTGAGAGTATTTGAAGCGATGAAAGTCTTTCTAAGAGGTTATAAAACTAACGACGTAATTAGTTTGTAACAAAGGCTTTACTCGCGCCACTCGCAGCACGCAGTACAAACGCAAGGCAATATAATTAAACGCTTCCCGCGTTCAGGAAGCATCTGTTTTCTTGTATAAAATTTATATGAAATCATAAATAGGGAAATAATTTAATTGAAACGCCGGCACTAATTAGATTGAACAGTTATTGCCTTCAATTATCCACGTTTGACTATAGACTAATTAATTTATTTAGGGTCAAATATCGTTAGCCATTTGAATATTATTGACATTGGTGTCATATCCTCGTATTGATAAATTATTAGGGATCGCTCAGTGGTCGTTAACAGTCGTCTTTACGGATAAATGACCAGGTCCTGCTCGATGGTTGTAACGCGGCTAATAATAATAATAAATAAATAATAATAGCGGTTTCAGATAATGGTTGGTAACGCGGGTAATGGTTGGTACCGCGGGTAATGGTTGAAATGAGTCTTGGACGCAACGTATTACCTGCCTATAACTGAAGACAATCAGCGTTGCACGTTGTTACTGCGACATATGACAATGTCGCTCAGAGATCACATCTCTTGCTCATCTTGCTTGTGGGCAATGATGGCACTGGCGCAGCTTTATTGCATTCCTATGACCGCAGTAACCCGCGTATGCTCTCTTCCAGTCACTGCGTGCCAGCGTAAGGTTATTGCGTGCCTAGGGCACATTTCACTTTGATATCCATGCGAACACATTTCATGCTTCCATGATCCTACTTGCATCGAAGTACAAAAATGAGACGAGATCTTGGCATCTTCAACTTCAAACTCACAATGGAGAACTCATGGAAACGTATGGGCAAGCTCTGAACAAATATTTAGGAAAGATTTACAGGATTATTCTAGATAATTGTTCGATAAGATCTGTGTTTCAATAAAACTAGGATCCAATAGCTAAACAAACAGGGTTTCTCCGAATTAAGCCAAATTTAATTTTCTTTATCATGGTGGTTTGAAATTCGAGGTAGATTAACATACATTTCGATGAAAAGATAATAGTTTTTCAATTACTCCGTTTCAGAACATAGCAATACATAATAATTTATGAAGACCAATCCTGGAATTACGTTAGAAGTCAATAAACTTTGCAACGGGAAAGTTTCTAAACGAAGTAAAGCTTTTCGGTTGGCCTGCAATGCCTCCAAACTTTTGAGTTTAACGAAACGAGCCAACAATTTGCGGCAAGTTGAGGCGGACACGATGGTGCCGTAGCCTCTTGCTTCCCCGGCATTCCTAACAGGACCAAACAGATTCTATCTTGGCAATCCTTTCTATCAGGAGTCAACAGATCCAATCTTCGCAATCATTTTTAGCAGGAGCCAACTGATTCGGTCTTCGCAATCCTTTTTAGAATCGATCGTCGCAATCTTTTTAGCAGGAGTCAACAGATTCATCTTCGCAATCCTTTCTTGCTAAACCCAACAGATTAGATCTTCGCAATCCTTTCTAAACTAAGTCAACAGATTTGATCCTATCAATACTTCCTAACAGGACCCAACAGATGAGGTCGTTTTGCTGTTCTCCGGGAACTGCAACAAGAACAAAAGAGATAACCGCTGAGCTTTTCTGACAGGGACGGCAGCTCGATCAGGTCGTCAGCTTGAAATACTAGCATGAAGCAATAAACCAATGAATGAAATGTTAAGAGAACATTATTCTAACCATTCCCTTTGATATTATTTTATTATTATTAAAGTTTAACGCTTTGCTTTAATAAACGCTTTGTTTTACTTCAGGATCGCTTTGTTTTAATATAAAATAAAAATCCAATATTTTTTAATAATAAAGTATCGCTTAGTTTTAATATAGAGACGGATATCATCCAACGACGATGGAAAATATCACTAAAAGCGGTGCGTTGGGTCATAATTTCGCCCAAATATGAGACTGCATAAAAGAATCATATCCTTGTTGCCGTTTTCAAGTCATAACTCATGAATAATTATGATATTCGTGAAATTTTACCACCTACCCAATTTTAAATTCTAGAGTAGCTTCTCAATGGTTTGTACGAGGCATTTATTACACTCGTCGAAGAATAGGTGCTTGATAAGCAAATTGATACGTAACATAAATTACAAATTATCTATACATACAGATTAATGATCTGAGTGAGCTGAGCTTCATCATCCCTGAGCAGGCATGTGGAGCTATATAGTTGTTTCTTCGTATGTGTGATATGTACAAATTGTTCAAGTTGATCCCCCCTGAAGAAGAAAGTATCAAGTTTACTCGAAATATTCAAAGGAACTAAACACTAAAAATTTCGTCAGAAAAACGTGCGACGATAATAACTAATCAATCATTTCCGGCTACAATTGTGAAGATTTAACTGATCAATTATTTTCTATCCAGTAGTTTTAAGGACATGGAAGTCATCGCGTCACAGCTTGCCATGCTGGAGAAGAACCTTCGGTTTTTGAGTCGTTTTGTGCGGTCCATTTCTGTGACACTGATGAGAATCAAGTAAAGTGTAGAATCAAAAACAAAAACCAAAAGAATCGAAAAATCAAAAACCAGTCATACCAGATGACTACAGGACTGGGCACCATGTCGTGCCACTGCATGGCAATACATAGGAATGCATGCAACAATTCCTGCAGCGGCGCTTCACAAGATGTCTGGCCTCGAAACTCACCTGAACTAAACCAAATTCTAGTATAATATTTATTATTAGAGCACACTTGATATCCATCAAGACAATTGGCTCAAAGTCGTCTTAAAGAACCTCTCCTAGGAGGTAGCGAAGGCTTACTCCAATTTTAGATACCAGGAACGTCAATGCACTAAACAATCAAAACAATCCTGACATAAATAAAGAGTTGGTCTTAAGACTATTTATAGCGTCTTCAGCCTATTTTGTGAGCTTGAAACGCTTGACACGTGGCGTGCGTATCGAGATTTTGCCCCAATGAAGACATGACATAAATAAGTTTTAAAGGCTCATAATTTAGTGGCGGGTCAATAATAGCGACAGATAATAAACTTCTGAAGAAATACTGAACTTCCATATGAAAATACAGTCGGTTCGTGTATATTGACAAGTAATGTAAAAATACAAACAGATTATGAGCCTATTGGCTAGCTATAATACAAACCCAGTGATCTACAAGCTGGAATAAAAATTATTGTTCGTGCAAGATTCCAATTATTATACTGGAAATACGGCCGGTTAATACACGACTGAAAGCAGATTCTACTAGTACACTTAGTACCTGATGAGCCAAAATCACGACCAGCTCCGAGTTCATGGGGCACTGAAAGTTTAGAAACTTCGCTGAAGTGAGCTTGGCCTAAAAGTTGCCACCCCTTGAGAGGAGTGGCCTCAAGTGCGGCCCTGAGGCGTCTCTGACAACCCTGAAGTTTGTTGTTCCTTGCAAAGAAAGGCGGCCCAGGCCGTCATGGTCACAATTTGTTGATGTTAAAATATTTTGCAATTAAAAAATGCATCGCCAAATAAAGGATGGAATAAAATTTGATCAATTTAGGCTCTTAACAGCAATGAGAAAGATTTTCTTGTACCTACACGTATGAAAGTCATGCAAATAATATATCTCTAACTAATTAAAAATTTAATATAAAAATGCTGATAATTTCAATATATTTTAAGTGGAAATTTTTGGATAATACCTTAAATATCAGCTCGTGATTAAATAATACAAGCGTGTAAATTTGAACGAGTAAATAAAACAGAAAATTTTTAGGATGCCAATTTCTCATCACTGGGAGGGTAAAGGGAGGAAACTTTCGATAACTGTGTTAAAAAATATTACTACCATGAAAAAATACACAATTTAAACGTCGTCACAAATAGTACTTCAATTTTGGATTAGGTACCTAATAATAAAATTTGCAAATTTATAATAATTGGAAGACTATACCTACAAATTGACGATTAGGCCGTGACTCATCTTCGTGGTCCTAGATGCGCAAATATTTTTATTTCACGAGTTTGCAAGGTTTGTAAATTATCCGCTAGACTTTAGCTGTTGCTTACTTGTTGATATATTGATCAAATATTTATACTTTTTTAATTTAGTTTGGATCTATCAGGCAGGACAAGTTTTTCATTTTAAAATCCAAAGAAGCTACAGCTAAAGCTGCTGTCAGACATCGGTATTAATTGAATCGGCATTTCCATAGCTTTTGTTTATTACCTTTCAATGGCGTTGAACATACTCCGCAGCATTATAATTTGCCCTAAATTTGCATTCTGAACTTAGGTTCTTGAATAACAATTGTTCAATGAATGGGTATCCCTCAGATCTCGTGTTAATTCAATCTAAGAAATTCATAGCAATGCTGGACTTAATCTTGATGTTTTTCATTGAAATATGCTTCGGTGCACATATTGCTAAGTTTAAAATTTTTTATTTGTGTACAGACTCTCACTCAAAATTTAGCCCAAGCAATATATTGTGTGGAAAAAAATTATTTCGCACGTGGGCTGGTTGAAGATATATCATTTTTTCTCATAAACTTTTATTCAATGCACAAATTAAATGTTAATAGTTTTACCAGGTTAACAGTACACCAGGTTTGACCTTATTTCGTCTGTAATAGACTCTGGGATTTCCTGTAAACCTTGCAGTATATTTCCAAGTTAAAGCATTAACGCTATTTGAAGACGATTATATATGAAATACATTAAAAGATAAAACACTAATTCAATATAAAAATAATTAATTCTTAAATTTGCTGTGTACGTACAAAAAACACTCAAATTATTATAAATTTGTGTAATAAATTGAACATTTTCTTTACTACATCCCGGCAGAAAACAAAAAATTTTTTATAAAATATATTTCTGAAAAATATGTTGCTAATTTTATCGCCAAAACCGCCATACCATCTCAACCAACAACACAATAAAAAGGCCAATTTGTATTAAATAATGGGTTGAAATTTTATTTTTAATCGTGCTGTGGCCGCCTTCATTTCTTTTTTCTTGAACACATTAGTCGTTGATTAAACGCTGACTGATGTTAATAATAGTAAATATTTTGTGCACTTATATTAAGATTTTAAAAAAACGACTTTCGAGGATTTTACAGGAGCCGCAAATTCTTTGATTGGCATAATTGAGTAATTTTTGTAATAGAATAAAAATTAAAGAAAAACGTTTGAAAAATGAGAAACCATTTTATTCGAAATTTGTTCATGATTTGCTGCTGGGCGCTAATGAGGGCAATCAACACCACTAATGCCGAGCGCTTGAATGCAGGTCGCGTTGGCGCTAATTAACACTGGCGCGAGTAGATGAATTTGTGCGCCCGCGCTCACGGCGCTAGAGTTGCATTCCGCTGCCGATACTCCGTCACTGCCAACACTCATGCTGTGGTTTAGATTCACGAATATGGTGCACGAAATGTTACTGCGACTACGTAAAAAATTAGTATATGCGATGTTATTCTAGTATAATTTTTCAATGATTATTGAAATTTTGATTTACGGTAAAACTTAAAAAACTTCAACTTGAAACTGTTGCGACATTTTTGTTAGCATAGTTTTTGGGGCACTTAATCCTATAATTTGAGTTATGTTAGCGATCCAATATTATTTAATTTCACAGAAGAAGTAGTATTTCAGAAGTATTTTTTTTAAATTCTGTATGAATCGTATATTGAGTTGAGTTATTTTAAAAATATCTGCAATACTATTAAATAGAAGGCAATATTCCAAGCAGCAAATAAGCACTTTTATAATCATGGTATTTCACTAATTAATAGACCCGGTTCAGTTACCTTTGATTATAAAAACACCTTATTGAGTTTTGTAATTGGATTCTAATTGGCGTTCTTTTAGTGCTCTAATTGGGCACATACCCCTTGCATTGGTCGGTGAATCGTAGAAGAAATTTTAGTTAAATTACAAGTAGACAAACTGAAAGTGTGGCTCACCAATAAAGTTTATCTAAACCAAGACACACTGAAAGTGTGGCTCACCAATAAAGTTTATCTAAACCAAGACACACTGAATAAACTTAGACACACTAAAAGTGTGGCTCCCAATAAAGTTTATCTAAAGTAAGGCACACTAAAAGTGTGGCTCTCCAATAAAGTTTATCTAAACTAAGACACACTAAAAGTGTGGCTCTCCAATAAAGTTTATCTAAACTGAGACACACTAACAGTGTGGCTCCCCAATAAAGTTTATCTAAACTAAGACACACTGAAAGTGCAGCTCAGTAATAAAGTGGCTTGCTATAGAGGCGAGACACCCAGAGCAGTTCACTCGAAACTTTTGCAAGGAAGAGCTCAATGCCGAGCAAGTTTCCAGCTGCCAGGCTTTGCAGCAGAAGTATTCGATCCCAATAGTATAGATTTAGACTATGAATTGCGATGGATGGAAAATTTTTACTATATTTTGTAATATTTTAAATGCAAGTTGCTGCGAAGCATCCAAGTGTGGAAGCCGTTAAATTCATTTGAAAGGAATTTCAAGCGTTTAAATTCACCTGGTGAACCCCGTGCAGTGAGCAGACCAGCGATTGTTCACGGAATGTTAGAGAAGTCAGAGTGTAAAATTAATCAGATCCTAAAAGTTGGTTTGTTCTGGTAATCAACCAATGTAGGAGAAGTGAAATCAAAGAAGAAATATTTGTAATACGCTGAAGTCGATAACAACTTCATCTAATTGAAATTCGCGAAATAAGAGTGCGTATTCGCGAAACAAGATTGGTGAAATCAGCTTTTGCCCGAGTCGAGGCCGACGATCGTAGAGCAACTTTAAATACTTTAAATAATGAATAAATCTTTAGTGTAGCAGGCATTTAGAATACCCGCGCGTATCTAATTACAATCGGCAATAAAACGTAACGTGTTGTTGATCAACGCAGGTTGAAGGGTTACCACTATTTCTCTTGGAACATGCAAATTGAAAAGTCATAAAATGATGAAAATATTAATATCATTAATAATAATAATATTAAAAATAATATTGATAATAAAAACAATAAAAATAATAGTAATAATAATAATTAGGGATATATTGGCTGCGCAATAGATAGAAGAATTTGGAATTTATTTAGGGTAACATAATATTGCGGTACATCATCAGCAGAATAATTCTGTCACGAACAAAGAATACTGGTAATTCTGAATGATAGTTCAGTTCAACTCAATTAATCAGTAATTCAGTTAGTCTCATGAATGAGCTAAGAATGAATGAGCTAAGAGACAAAACAGCATATCGAAATATATGAAAATGAAATACATTTTAAAAGCGGGAGATTTAGGATAAAAAGAAATTGAGCTCTGAAATCATTCGTATCGTAGAAATAATCTGATTCAGCCAATAACGAAATGTAAAAAAAGGTAGACGTTATTTGTTTCTCGTTTCGTTCCTTGCAGTGTTTATAGTTCCTTGCAAGATCGAACTTGCTTCCCTCCTTCATTTTTATTGGTATTTCTTCAAAGAGTATTAGGGTACTATAATCTTCTGGCATTGAAAAATAAAATTAGTGCAACTAGTTTTGTTTTTACTAGCTCCAAATTTAGTAAATGAATTCATTTTAAATATATTATTATATCATATTATTATTATTATAATTGTTACTTCTATAAATTTGAATCTTTTATACAATTTTTGCTTAATAAAATGCCTAATTTAATCAGAAATGTTAGTGCAACTTCTGGAAGTGATTAATTTGTTTCATCTTGAACACAATTTGTTACGCGAGAACATTCCTGCTAGTCTATTATTATTATAAAAATAAATTGCTGGACTTAGAAACCCGTTAAATTCTAAATTAAAATCCGCCACTCATTTTCGTACCCTCATATCCACGAGGGCAAAGCTAATAACTTGAATCCTCGGCTTTGTCCTAAAATTAACAAAATCGTGATAAATTGATAGCACGAGGGGAGCATCAGTTTCAAAATTTATACATTCGAACACGAGTTTCTGGCGCCAAATTAAAAAGTGATATTCTGAAAAGAATTGTTCGTGACCACCCGAAACTGAAGGCTCTCTTCGACAGCAGAATGAATTCTTTTTGTTCTGCTGCTGTTGAAAATTTTATTTTAATAGACACGGCTACGAATTTAAATTTAGATCCTGGTTCTACGACTTCTTTTTCATGCATGAGACTAGCTGCGAAAGAAAGAATTCCCCCGAGTTTGAATTTTAATTTTTATGATTTCGGTCGCGACGGCCACCAGTGATAGAAGTAAAGCTGAGGAACTCGTACGAACGCCTGCAGCAGTTTTGTTCTCAGGGAAAATAAACACTGGCGACGAGATGACGAGGAAGTGTTCCAACGCTCTTCAGGGACAATAAAACACTGGCGACGAGATGACGAATAGAATAAGTAGAAATAATTCCAATCATGTGAGTTAGATTTCAATTTCCTGCCACACGTAATAAATTGTTTTTCTAATTTTGTTTTTATCTAAATTTTACTACAATTCATTTAATCTAGATGCTTGGAAATGAACCTTAATCCTATTCCGATATTTTTGCATCTCATTATATTTTATAATCACTAGCAGTTCGTCTAGCGATAACTGTTAAAAATAAATAAAATTAAAATTAATCTGCTTAAATCAATTATTTAAATTAAGATTAAATTAATCGGCTCCGATAATATCTGAAGTATCGTCATTCAGCCTAATATTCTTAATGTAATCTGACGCTAGTTCGATCATTATTGAACGTATTCAGTAAAATAATTGACCACCTAATTATTACACTTATGAAACAGTATTGGTGGCTTAGGCATTTTTCATCTCATTCGCTGCAGCAATAAACATCATAGCACACAGAGAAATGAAGTAAAATAAGTTGAACAATTGGAAAATTGCATTAAAAGTTACAATTACGCAAATTTTGATAGGTAATGCATATTCTGAATATATTAATATGCTGCGCGAATACTACTGGTTTTCTAATCACGCATAACTATCTATCGCCAAATATACCGTTGTAATTATTAAAGTATGCCAATAAATACAGTGAACATTTTATTATCATTTATTTCCCACTTAATATTTCAGTGACTTCAGCCAGATTGCAGGAATCGCAGTGATGAGTTGATGCAATAACAATGTTGCGAGTTAGAGTGAGTTTTTTTTATTGTAAAACAATAATGCGATAATTTTTTTGTTATTCCGAAGTAAATATACAAGATGAATCATCTGAGATTCAAAAAATGTATATTATTTACACCGAACTATGAGTGATAAAGGTGAACTTATTATTTACGAGTAATAAAGATATTTTTCAGTCTCTCACACGTGTTTCAACAAATTAAATAGTTATCCCTCACTTTAATGCCAGACGATGACGTTGCTGTCAAGTTTCCGTACATATATTAGAGTGGGGCGTTCTTAGAAACGTCAAATCAGCGACACGTGATAAGCGGCAATATTTTCGGAGGTCTTGCAATACACATTGTGCTCATAAAATACTATATTTTATGTATGTATAATATTCATATACGAAATTATGCATGTATTTAATATTTGTACTGATATCGTTGTAAATAGTTCTCAGTGCGTGCAGTCTTTATGTTTCTAGTCGTTTATTTATCAAACACATCAGTATGTTATAATAGTGTCCGCGTGAATGAAATTTCGCGACATTAACTCTAAGCTCGCTCAATGAATAATTCATGAGAATTCTGAGCAGATATGAAAATTCATGGCCAGTAATTGCCATGGCAGTAATTTCCATCCAAGGATCAAATCAAGAGTTCAATGTTTCCCCTATTGCAATTACATGGAAGCTTAAACTTTGCAAACTTTAAACTTCCGTAAAAATTCTGCATTCGCATATTTGCAAACTTGATTCTTCCGCATCAGTAATTGAGAAGTCTGTGAAATTTTATGTAGCATTCCTGCATATCTTCTAAGAACGGACACTAATTCCACGTGTATTCCATAGACGGTTGGTTCGGTCATATGCATACATCGAGTCCGTTTTTTCCGTATTCCCACATTGAGTCCGGCTTTTGTTGTATCTTAGCATTGAGTCTTAATCCGGTTTTTGCCAGACCCTGGCATTGAGTGCAGGCTCGGCTGAAAGAGCGAAGAAGCCAAAGCGTGTTGCTCGGCCTGCAGCTGGAATATTAGAAAGACTCGCTTTACAAAACTGATGCTCCATCTAAGCTCAAAAATCTGCAAGGAATTTTAGAGTGCGAAGCTGTGAAGTGGTCGCTCTTCTGACGCTGGTTATTCAGATCATGTGACCAGCCTGAGCTTTATGCACGACGTTTGATTTATCGTGATCTAAGACTCGTAATATGTGTACTTACTTTTGCGCGCACCGCCAGATTCTTTTCTATACTTCTTACTTTATTACTTTAGTTACATGTACTTCTTTCTTTTATAAATTTCTTAGTTATACTTCTTTGTTACTTATGCTTCCAATTTATTCGTGAGTTTGTTACAGCTTGATTTTCTCAACAAGCAAATGTTATGGTAATAGTGGAATTAACAGTGTTGTTAGCTGGCCCTCATTCGGCAAAATATGGCCTGTCGCCTCCCAGAATTCTCACAGCTTGCTGGTATGTCGAACCCACAACTCACTGCTCTAATCATGTTATACACTGTTATAATCTCGCATGATCATGTTGTTTTGTAACTAAAATTTTTAATGCAATTAGGCTGAAAACAGTTAGAACTATCATGCGTTCAAGTAATATGTGTCAATGTTGATTTGAAGAAAATTCATCATTTAAAACCAGTATAAATGTCACCCAATGATATACATCGATTTTTTCTCCACGATGAACGATTAATTCAAGGAATATTCCCGAAAAACACATAGCAAAATTTGTAAGGGATTTGAAAAATATGTATGAAAAATATGAAAAATAAAAATATTTCTGCTGCTAGCGGCCGCTACATTTTCAGTAGCGGTAGCGGTAGCGGCGCTACATTTAAGCAATTGTAGCGGTGGCGGTAGCGCCCGCTACATATTTAGTAGCGATGCGAGGTTTTGCCGCTACAGCGCTACCGCTACATTATGGATAAAGCCTTTAGATTTTACTTAATAGTATTAAATATTATTTAAAAACCAGCATATATTTACTGTATCTAACCCGTACTAGTTCGGTTAGGTTAATTGCAATAAAGTTGCATTGATATGTTTTAAAAATGTTTTATTATCATTAAATGTTTACGAGTAAATCCCAATAGCAGAACAATAAATATTTAGAGATTTCCAATAATTTTGGCAATTGTAGCGGCTAATGTAGCGGCGCTTTATTTTACTTTATTGGTAGCGGTAGCGCTCGCTACAATCCAGTGGGTGTAGCGGTAGCGCCCGCTACATTTAGAGCATGTAGCGGTAGCGGTAGCGCCGCTACATTTCAAAGTAGCGCTACCCAGCTCTGCATACTCGTCACAGGAATCGATCCTACGAAACGAAAAAAAAAATTACTGCGGGCTAAGATGTTTTAAAAATTCCACACTGGCTGATGCGAATAGAGAATTTTCACCGGTGAAATCATGTCAGGATCTGTGCTTGAAATGTGCGAACACCCCGAATGATGGAAATATTTTGGGCGGAATGATCTGCTCCGGACTGGATATGAGGTTTATATTAAGTGCAAGACTGACTTGACTTAACTTAACTTGACTTGACTGGTAAAACAGTTAAGGTCTTGTAGAGGCCTGTTCGTCGCTCCTGTTAGCTGAACAATGAGTGAGCATTGCGCATTTCTTATACTGAAATTTGTTACCTTTTCCATGTATAAACTGGCTAAACTGGCAATAATTGCCTTTTTACCCTAAAAGGACCAGAAATAAATAGATAATGACGTAAATTTAGTATTTGCATTCGTTAGTATCATGTTTATTTTATTCACTGTTTAGTGAAGGTTACAAATGTTTTTGAACCTGGGAGCGAAGTGCAGGTCATTTTCTTGAGTTATGAAACAAAAGATGCCGAGCAATCTTGTGCATATTCGATAAAATCAAATGGCCGGAAAAAATCTCAGAAATGGTTCAAAGATCATACAATGTGATGGTTTTAGAAGTCATGTGATGTAAACTTCTAGGTTGTAGCCGCTGATCAATTTCAGCGAGATATTGTTCGCCTTGCTTATTCCTGTAGGAGAACATCTCATTAAGTAGCCGAAGCCTGCAAACAATCTGCCAGGAATTCCAATCAAGTTTCAAACGATCTGAACTCAGCTTCTTTTTTCAGGCAAAATCAACCACTTCGTTCTAGCTGCTCCATTGAAGTTCACAGAACGCGCGTTGTGTTTGGTGCGATGTAAATGGCTGGGAAGACCACAGAGCTCCGTTGTTGTGTTGGTGATAACGGCAGCGGATGAAGGAAATTGCATAAAAATGTGGTGACAGAGCCGGAACATCTCGAATATAAATGGCTTTAATTTTATTATATTTGTTCAAATACTTTTTAGACGGTTTGGTGTTGAAAAACACATTTTGCGATTTTCCATATTAAAGTTTCCCAATCCAATGCTTGCATGGTATATGCTCTGTCAATCATATTCAGGCTAATTCAAGCCCTGCCTGGTGTTATTAATTTCAGCAATTTTTTACTTATCGTGGATACAGCAACAGAAAAAACTCGTAACTTGAAAATTCAAAACTTAAAACCACTCTAATTGTATAAAGGTTTTAATCTTTGCATTTAATAAAAGAAAGAATTTAAAGAATAAAGAATATTTAGTAAATACGCAGAGTTTTTTGGACGTGTTTTTCAGCAATATCGCCGTTACTTGTATTACTTTAAAGTAAGTTAGTAGTTGTGACTGAGGCGCTGATTGATATGATCTTCGGGTGCCATGTTTTTCACGAGTTGCTTGTGTTGCAGTGGTGATACTTTTAGATTCCGGCATGTCCTGGCAGGAGTAAGGCATGTCCTGGCAGGAGTAAGGCATGTCCTGGCAGGAGTAAGGCATGTCCTGGCAGGAGTAAGGCATGTCCTGGCAGGAGTAAGGCCTGTCTCTTATACCGGTCACCTTGTCGATTTGACCAGAGCTGTCACAGGAAGCTGGGATAGAACCCACAACTCACTGCTCTAATCATGTTTCACTGTTATAATCCCGCTTGATCAGGCTGTTTTCATAACTGAAAATTTTTATGCGATTGGGCTGGAAACGGTCAAAGCTAACAAACGTTCAAGTAACATGTGTCAAAATTGATTAGCAGAAAATTCATCATTTAAAACCACTGTAAATGTCAAATAATGAAATACATCAATTCGTTCTCAACGATGAACCATTAATTCAAAGTGTATTCCCGAAAAACACATTGCAAAATTTGTAAATGATTTGTAAAATCTATACTGCATTGATTAAACTAGCCGTGGCTTAAGACTAACATGACGAAAAGCCAAATAATTCTCCTGGGAATTCTTTGTTTAAAATCAGTGAGTTTTGGCTCGCCAGGTCTGCTTGAATTATAAATTTTTCCACTCTATACATGGAGCGTCGAACGCACATACTCGTCACAGGAATCGATCCTGCAAAAAAATAAATCACCGCTAGCTAAGATGTTTTAGACATTCCACCATTCAGCCTGATGTGAATGGAGAATTTTCACCTGGGAAATCATGTCAGGATCTTTGCTTGAAATTTGCGCGCATCCCGAATGATGGAAATATTTTGGACGGAATGATCTGCTCCGGACTGGATATGAGGTTTATATTAAGTGCAAGACTGACTTGACTTAACTTCACTTGACTTGACTGGTAAAACAGTTAAGGTCTTGTAGAGGCTGTTCGTCGCATCTGTTCGCTGAACAATGCGTGAGCATTGCGTATATTTTATACTGAAATTTATTACCTTTTCCATGTATAAACTGGCAATAATTGCCTATTTACCCTAAAAATTCCAGAAATAAATAGATAATGACGTAAATTTAGCATTTGCATTCGTTAGTATCATGTTTATTTATTCAATATTTGTGAAGTGTACAAAGGTTTTTGCACCTGGGGCGAGTGAAGGTCATTTTCTTGAATTATGAAAACAAAAAATGCTGAGCAATCTTGTTATATTCGATAAAATCAAATGGCCCGAATAAATCTCAGAAATAGGGTAAAGATCATGTAATGTGATGGTTTTAAAAGTCATGCAATGTAAATTTAAAGGTCGTAGCCGCTGATCAATTTCAGTAAGATATTGTTCGCCTTGTTAATTCCTGTGTAGAGAACATCTCATTAAGTAGCCGAAGCCTCCAAACAATCTGCCAGGAATTCCAATCAAGTTTCACACGATCTCAACTCAGCTTCTTTTTCAGGCAAAATCAACCACTTCGTTCTAGCTACTCCATTGAAGTTCACAGAACGCGCGTTGTGTTTGGTGTGATGAAAATGGCTGGGAAGAAATGGCTGGGAAGAAATGGCTGGGAAGAAATGGCTGGGATGAAAATGGCTGGGAAGAAATGGCTAGGATGAAAATGGCTGGGAAGAAATGGCTGGGAAGAAATGGCTGGGATGAAAATGGCTGGGAAGAAATGGCTGGGATAAAAATGGCTGGGAAGAAATGGCTGGGAAGACCACAAAGCTCCGTTGTTGTGTTGGTGATAACGACAGCGGACGAAGGAAATTGCATTAAAATGTGGCGACTGAGCCAGAACATCTCGAATTCAAATGGCTTCATTTTCATTTATTACTTCCTACTTTTTCAAATGTTTTGCGCTAGATAAAAAATATTTTGCAATTTTCCATATTATAATTTTCCAATCCAATGCCTGCATGGTAGATGTTTTCATAATTTTCTTCAGTCAATTATATTCAGGCTAACTCAAGACCTGCCTGGTGTTATTAATTTCAGTATTTTTTTAATCATCAGGGATAAAACTACAGAAAAAAAGTCGCAACTTGAAAATTCGAAACTAAATACTACTCTATAATTGTGTAAAGGTTTTAATCTTTGCATTTAGAAGTAAATACGCAAAGTTTATTGGACGTGTTTTTCATGAATATTGCCGTTATTAGTGTTACTTTAAAGTAAGATGATAGTTGTGATAATGATGGTTGATGAAGATCTTTGGATACCATGTTTTTCACGAGTTGATTTTGTTACAGTTGTGATACTTTTAGATTCTGGCATGTCCCAGCAGGANAGGCCCATGGCCTGGTGCCGATTCTTGAACTTTTCGTGACTTGATTCACAAGGGATCCGGCCTTTGGAACCCGATCTTTCCATAACTGACGATTGATTGAGATAGCTGCTGGACTTATTGCCTGGTCCGTGTCGTCAACCTGGAATTATTGAGCAAAAATGGCGGCTGTTTTGACAATTTTCTGTTATACAGAAAATATAGTTTAAAATTTTTTGTTTGTGTACTGACTCTGACCCAAAATTGGGCCCAAGCAATATTCAAGTGACACGTGTGCGGAAAAAAAATTATTTCGCACGTGGTCTGGTTGAAGTTATATTATTTTTCTCATAAACTTTTATTCAATGCACAAGTTAAATGTTAATATTTTGACCAGGTTATCAGTTCACCTGGCTTCACCTTATTTCGTCAGTTATAGACACTGGTATTTCTTGTAAACCTTGCAGTATTTTTCCAAGTTAAAGCATTAACGCTATTTGAAGACGATGATATACGAAAAAATACATTAAAAGATAAAACAATAATTCAATATAAAATAATTAATTCTTAAAATTGCTGTGTACGTACAAAAAACACTCAAATTATTATAAATTTGTGTTATGAATTGAACATTTTCTTTACTACATCCCGGCAGAAAACGAAAACTTGTTTTAAAATATATGTACTAAAAAATAAGTAGCAAGATTTTATCGTCAAAACTGTCATAACATCTCAAGCAACAACGTCATAAAAAAGGCAAATTCTGATTGAAAAATTGCTAGAATTTTTATTTTTAATCGTGCTGTGGCCTACTTCATTTTTCTTTGAACACATTAGTTGTTGATTCAACACGGACCGATGTTAATAATAATAAAAATTTTGTGAACTTATATTAGGATATTAAAAAAATCTACGTTCGTGTATTTTTTAGGAGCCGCGAACTCTTTGATGGACATTAATAATTGAGTAATTTTTGTAATAGGATAAAAATAAAAAAAAATAACGTTCGAAAAAGGAGAAACCATTTTTTTCGAAATTTAGTCATGATTTGCTGCGGGGCGCTAATGAGGGAAATCAACACCACTAATGCCGAGCGCTTGAATGCAGGTCGCGTTGCCGCTAATTAACACTGGCGCGAGTAGATGAATTTGTAGTCGTACACTCTGAATTACGAATGAATTTGTAGTCGTACACTCTGAATTACGAATGAATTTGTAGTCGTACACTCTGAATTACGAATGAATTTGTAGATGAATACTCACGGCGCTATATAGAGTTGGACACCGCTGCCATTACTCAGTCTCTGCAGCCACTTACGCTTCGGTTTCAATGCACGAACATGGTGCTCGAAATGTTGCTACGATTACGCAAAAAAATTAGTATATGCGATGTTATTATAGTATAATTTTTCAATGATGACTGAAATTTTGATTGCGTGCAAAACTTCAAAAAGCTTCAACTTGAAACTGTTGCGACATTTTTTGGGAGTATAGTTTTTTGGGCACTTAATCCTGTAATTTGACTTATGTTAGCGAATTTGCCACGAAAAATAAAGTTTCGAATATTATTTAATTTTATCAAATCATTCAGAAGTATTTTTTTTAAATTCTTTATGAGTCGTATATTGAATTGAGTTATTTAAAAATATCTGTAATAACATTAAATAGAAGGCAATATTCCAAGCAGCAAATAAGCTCTTTTATAATCATGGTATTTTACTAATTAATAGACACGGTGCACTTACTGTACCTTTGATTATAAAACACCTTACTGAGTTTTGTAATTGGATTCTAATTGGCGTTCTTATAGTGCTCTAATTTGATACATACTCCTTGTATTGGTCGGTGAATCGTAAATAAAATTTGAGTTAAATTACAAGTAGACACACTAAAAGTGTGGCTCCCCAATAAAGTTTATCTAAACCAAGACACACTGAAAGTGTGGCTCACCAATAAAGTTTATCTAAACTAAGACACACCAAAAGTGTGGCTCCCCAATAAAGTTCATCTAAACTTAGACACACTAAAAGTGTGGCTCCCCAATAAAGTTTATCTAAACCAAGACACACTGAAAGTGTGGCTCCCCAATAAAGTTTATCTAAACTAAGACACACTAAAAGTGTGGCTCCCCAATAAAGTTTATCTAAACTAAGACACGCTAAAAGTGTGGCTCCCC
>NW_025946417.1:0-509 GCF_000764305.2 Hyalella azteca
GTAAGATATTGTTACAGAGGTCGATAATCACGAGTTTGAAGATTTAATAAAATTAATTGTGGCATTCAAGAGAAATACTAGTGCGAGATGTAAATTCGAGTCACTACAAATTGCCCGTGGATCCGTAGAGAGCAACAATCTTCGCAATGATCTGAGCACGTTTATTACAATTAAAACAAAATGCTTCAACTATTTTTCTTGAATAGTCTGACTCTATTAAATTTAGAATTATAATTTAAATTTACGTGTAACTTTCATATCGTTCTACAGTCTGAATTCCATCTACATCGTCGCTTAAATTCCATACGCTTTTAAAATTTTTTAACTTCCAACAGATGAAGTTGCGCTGAAGTGAAAGATGCCTGGAACTGGGAGGAGTCTGGGTCCGGATTACTATTCCGATTAACTTAAGGGGTTAAATAAAATTTCTGTACTTTGACTCTTGTCATTTTCCTCAAATTTAGTGCATAAAATCTCACTTAGTTCCCTTCAAGCAGTTGTTCACACGT
>NW_025946418.1:0-370 GCF_000764305.2 Hyalella azteca
CATGCCTGTGTAGTATGTGCATGCCTGTGTATGCCTGTGTAGCATGGATACACGCTGTGCATGCCTGTGTAGCATGGATACACGCTGTGCATGCCCGTGTAGCATGGATACACGCAGTCATATGCGCGTGCAGTGGAGGCATATACGGAAGGGTCTCAGCAGTTTCTTGCAGGCGCAGTTGTAGCGTGCTATGCGCACAACGTATGTTCAATATTTTTAGCGTGCACAACAATTATATCCCAACGAACTTCGAAAGAAAGTTTGGATCATTTTAGTGCCTGATGATTAAGCCGAGAAGCAAAACTGAGCCAATGTTAATCTAGACTCTACTTAATTCTTATATTCTTCAAAAATTCATTTACCGGTAATA
>NW_025946419.1:0-917 GCF_000764305.2 Hyalella azteca
TGATGGCGTGATGGACAAAACGCCATGTCCAGAGATCTGTCGTGCCCTCCCACTGAGGGACCAGAGACTTACGACCTCTGGGGGCAGAGACTGGAAGTTTTTCAGCGTGGAACGCACCCAAATGTTTATTTTTATGTATGAAAAAAACAGGATTGGCTTATGCACACATGATTTAAACATATATAATAAATATATGTTTATTTTTATGTTTTTCGCCGGCTTAATTACAGTATCTATTTTCGTGTGAATTTTATTTAGATGCATCTAAATGGGAGATATGCGTCAATAGGCAAAGTTCATATGAGCACATACGGATAAATTATGTTGTAGGAGTTACAGTACGTTTATTGATGTTGTTGTCATTGAAAATTTCGCTTCAAAGAAGGTTGTAGACTTCTTCATCTTATGGACTACTCCGGACACTTTGGATCAACAACCAAGACACCGAGACGCTGTCTCATTAGCTACCTCCAACCCGGAGGGCAAGGGAACCACACGCGACAATCTCACAACCAGACCATCACTCGCTTTGTGCTGAAGGAACCCACCAGCATTGTCATCAAGCAGTGGCCTGACATCAATCGACCGAAGATGGCTAGCCTCATCGTCTCTACGAATTGGACGCCTGCTACCTCTTTCTTAACTACCGGATTTGGCTGAACTTTGAAATGATTTTCAGAGTGATTTTCTGATTCAAAATTTTACTTTAGTATCCTATTTACATATATTACGTACTTATTTCCACCAGAATTTCAATATTTAATGCTCTTTGTAACTTGAAAATGAAGGTTTGTTACATTCAAAACGTCGTTATTAAACTAGAACTACTTCTCGATATATGCCTTTCGATCTACCAACGTCATCTGAAGAATTGTCCGACTTTTTGATAATTTAAATCAATTTATTCTCTGGTCGTT
>NW_025946420.1:0-1810 GCF_000764305.2 Hyalella azteca
AGAAATTTACTTGATTTTGCGAGTAGAAATGAACTTTATTCGTAATTTTCTCGTTGCATGTTGGCGACAACGATTTGGACTGTCTATAATTAGTTTCGAGTCAACCTTGCTGTTGTATTGACAGAACAAATAGGATTTGCGAATTTTACCTAATTTATGTTAGATTACATGCCGTCGTTGTTCGCTATAATATTCCTAATTATGATGCTGGGGCAATACTTTCAAAACTAGCTAAGTGAATGTGTAAGTAGTAAGTACTTACGCTCTATTTTCTTGTCTGTGATTGGTGGATTTTGCTTGAAAGCCCGTCAATGATTGGCTGATGAACTTACGATCTCCTAACGTTTTTTGAAAGTATAGGCCCTGAACAAGATCTGTTCTGTTCTGCAACAAAGTTCATGAGCTGCGTCATTATGTTATCAAAGTTTCACAGCTCATTACCGTAGCCTTAAAACTCCTGGCAGGTTTATTATACAACAGGGAAATAAGTGAACGATACAGTGTGAAATATCGCATTTGCTTTAGATATCAATTATTGTTCTTAGGTGCTGTTTTTCATTTACTTTAATTAGAATGACTTTCCTCTGCTTCTCTCAGAGTACTAATTATTCTACGAAATCTACGAGCTGCTGACTCTATTAAAAAATGTGTGTCTGATGATTTTCAACTATATATTCCTGAATTCATTAACCTATAAATAAATTTTCTTACATTTGCTAAACTACGGTAACGCAATTCAATTGCGTTATGGATTTGAATGTAATTTTTAATGGCAGTTTAAAGAAAGAAGTGAAAAGGCTGATTGAGTTTAATTAAATATAATAAGCGTATCTTGCTCTTTATGCTAGAGTATATATTATTCGTTTTACGATATTTATATATTTATTCATATTTTTGTGAATGATGAAGGAAAAATTAAGCGCCCATACCAGTACTATAAATACTTGAATTACCGCTGGCATTATGCATTTTCTACTAAAAAGGAACTTCGCAAAGAAAATTAACCAATTTTGATGGTAAACTACACAAAAATTATTGATTCCATAAGTTTGCTTATAAGCATAGCATAGCGATAGCATGGCCGCATGGGCCTCATGGCTTAGTGAAGTCGGCGCTGAAGAAAAGGCCTGATGTGGCCTGTCGCCGATTCTGTTACTTTTCGGGACTTGTCCATAGGATATCTAAAAAAACAGGTCCTTCGACCGGATCTTTTCCAACCTGACGATAGTTTGAAATATTTACTTGACTTGCACCGGGTTCGATATGGTGATAGGCATTTCAAGTTTGAACATATATTTTTCCTAGCTTTACCTAGTCTGTTCATGAACGCGTTCATACTTGGAGCATCAACAATGTCATCAGGGAGGCTGTTCCACATGTCGGTGATTCGAAGCGAGAAGAAATGTTGTCGCGTGGATAAGTTGCGGCGCTGTTTTTTTAGTTTATGGTCGTGGCCCCTGGTGTTGGTTCTTGTTTCAAATTCTAGTAAATTCTGGGACCTTGTATAAACCATGAGTATACTTGTATGCTTCAATGAGGTCCCCACGCAGACGTCGATAACAGAGGCTTTGAAGTTTCATAATCTTTAATAAAATGTTTTTAGCAGATTTGATGCTCAGACTTTAATTGCCCGTATTTAAATGAAAATGTTTACACTATATAGTTTTAGATATAGAATTAAACTTTTTAGGCATCGCTCTGAAATATTCTATTATATTACTTGTATGTGAATCGCGGTATCAGACCATCAGTGTGCCTGTGTCACACGTCATTTGACAGGCGCTCTAAACAGCAGGGCAGCGGACTGCGT